>NC_089873.1:105002500-105230000 GCF_040182565.1 Anser cygnoides | reverse complement strand
GCATGCCACCTGTCTTTAATGCAAATGTTTGATGACCAACATGGAGAATATTCACAGGTCAGACTCAATCATGATTTAATTCTGAGTTTAATGATGCCCCCTGGGTTGTAAGTATTAGCATGTAATCTAGAGCTGGTTGAAGAACAGAAATTCCTCTGGCAGAAGAATTAAAAATTTTGGCAACATATTAAGTTACAGTAAAAACAAAACAAAACAAAAAATTATCTGTGGAGGAAAATCTGAAGAAAAAAGTAAGTTGGCCTAATAAGAGCACTTTGTTTCAAATCCAACTTCAAATATTATTTTTTTCATTATGGAATAATGAAGAAAAAAATCAATATACAACCCCCCCCTCCCCCAATTCAAGAGTATTGAAATGAGATATTTTAGTGATGTTTCATACTTCCCCTATTCCTCCCCTCATCATTGCTTTCTGATTTCAACCCTAAGTTAGCAAAGTTTAGGAGGAGGTGATCTGACAATCACAAACTGGTTTTGTTGTTGTTGTTGTTGAAAAATATTTTACTGTCCAGTTGATTTGAACAGGATACGAGCATACTCATGATGGCAGGTCATGTTCCAGATAAAAATTATCAGTGTGCAAGGTGTACATTTACTTTTTTTTTTTTTTTTTAAAGAAAGAAGTATCTAGTTTCCTTCCGTTTTACAGACATCTAAACATTTCTTTTGACCTAACATGGTGTGATAGGTGGGAGGAGGCCAGAAAGGATGTCATACAGGGTACTTACTCCTTCAATGAGTCCATTTTGATTGCAGATCTGAAGACATTTCTTCAAAATGGCAAGTGAGGTGATTTATGCAGAGGTATCACCTGAGGAAAGAATGCGTTTTACTTCACAAAATTCAGACACAGGTAACAAATGGTCATCTTAATATTACTTACTTTTTCTTTGTTCAGTGACACATTCTTAAATCTTTCATTCTTTCTTTGAACGGAAACATTCATAAGAAGATGAAGTCTTGTTAAAAGCATTTTTAAGAATATTAGTATCTATCTATTACATATCCATTTGCTTGGAAATTTTTTTCTTATTAGTAGAAGGAAAATTGAATTCTAGCAAAAGTAAAGACTGACCTCTAAAATCCCACTCTGGATTTCAATAGTATAGCTAAAAAGTGCTGTTTCTGAATTGCATTAACAATTAGAAATTCAAGATATTAATACAAATTATTGAAAACTCATTGGCAGTTACAGTGCAGTGATGACACTGAGATTTTCTCTCCTGTAGTATATATTTTACTTTGATTAATTTTCTTAGACACCAGAAATAATTTTAAATTGTAAAACAATAGGTCTTTCTTCCTTACTTTTGTTTCATTCTTTCTTTCTCTCTGTCTGTCTCTGTTTTTCTTTCTCTTCTGCAAGTTAAATGTTGAGAAAAACAGAAGTCAATAATCAGTAGAAGTTTCTATAATTTTCAAAATTTAGTCATGTGTACGACCTATTGATGTCTGCTACTATAAAACTACATTACTTTAAAAATATTTTTTTCAAGAAATAAAGTGACAAAGATATCCATTAATGGATATACCTCATGTTTTTAAAACAAAAATATCGAGTTTTTTGTTTGTTTATTTGTTTGTTTTAATTCCTGATCAAAAACCAGATCTTTGCTAGTTAAAAAATAAGTATGGACACATTATTTAATATTATATTTAGAGATCATAGTACGAAAGGCAAATGTATATTGAATATGCTAGCAAAGCAACTTTTATTCTATAAAAATAAGTTTTGTAGATTCACTTCTTGGTACACAGTTCTAAAAGCATCTGTATCAGTGCAATGTCTTCATCTTTCATATGTTAACTCAGTTTGTCTCTTAGACTATATGGTCACAACCAGTTCACTGCAGAAGTGCTGAACTGCCAGGATAATTCCCAGTGTGGAATTACCCTGTAAGTACTTATTGGAGGTGTACTCACACATCCAATACATCTGTACAAAATGTTTCAAAAATTGAGAGCATAAAAGTCTGTTCCATCTTTTTTTGTTTGTTTGTTTCATCAACTAACATTATCCTTTAAAACTCATTTTAATGTTTTTATTATTGTTGTAATTTTTACTGCTTTCACACAGTTTCTAATATACTTCAGAATATATGCTTAAAAAATTGCTTTTATATATATATATCCTGAGAGCCCTCTAATGCAATAACATAATTCTGAAATTTGCCAGTATTAGGTTATTGGACAGGCAGAACCTAATTTTTTTACCTTAAAATATATATATATATATATACGGCCAATTATGAGGCCAACTAAGTAATCAAATTTCAGGCAAAATGTTTTTTCTTACCCTTTAGAGTATGACGGCATGACATTTACCTTTTCGTAATATTTTTGAAAAATCTTTGCTGTTGTAACACCAATATCCTTGTCACTTCTGTGAATGTTGCATCCCTTTTGGTCTCCTAATAAATTATTTACTTTAATAACTTCCTAAAACAATTACTTCTACAGGCTGATTCTAATATCTTGCCTGAAGAAATACTTTAAATCAGTCTTGAATTTGCCTCCTATTGTTAGTGTGTCCTAGTGCGACGAAGTGAAAAAACATCCAATCTATTTAACTAAGATTTTTCTTTCGTGTTATAATGAGAATGTACATAACATCCATACTCATTACACATTCTTCCCATTTTCCATTTATACATGTGCTCAATTGCTTTCACCAATTAGAACACCAGTGCAGGAAACTGTGGTCCTCGTCTTGCCAGGTGCTGTGAGCTGTTTTGACTCCTTGGCTTTTGTGTGAGAAAGATGGTGAATTTAATATGAGAGCTATTTGATAATGCTTGGTATTAACATGCTTTAGATTCAACATTTTTCATAAGCCTAAGGCAGATCTGGCACACTGAGGAGGTTGTTTTTCTTTAGTCAAAAGTTTGGTATTTGCCATGCTACAGTGAGCTCAGAGCAGTTGAGTTCACTCTCAGCCACCTGCCTGACAAGGTGCAAAGGAAGCAGCTGCTGTCTTACTCCATGTATATTTTACTTTAGATCACTAATATATCAAGACCTGGAAAAGGCCAAAGTTGTTCCTACAAGACTGGAATGATAGTTTAGACCTGCAAAGAAAAGGGGTTTCATACTGCCCTGCCTCTGAGCATTTTTTGACTTACGGACTTCACAGTTTGTGCTGTCTTATCTGATTACAGAGCTTTAAGTCTGGCCTACTTCCCTGTGGCCACTATGCACATCTCCTGCAAGTCTGCACCCAGCTTCTCCTCTCCCTCCCTTCAACCCCCTTCATCACCTGCACTGCTGCGTTGAGTTTTTGCATGTGGTGGCAAGAGCTTTTAATCTTCACTTTGCTGGACTCATCCTACATTTTGCCCTGCTTACATTTGAATTTGATCATCTTCCCCATGGCACTTCAATGAAAAATCTCTTTGATTTCTCTCTTGAGAAAAAAAATAAATAAATAAATTTCAGCAAGCAAATTTGATGTACAGAGCTCGTGGGAAATAAGGCAAAAGATGCAGTAGTAGGCAATCTACAAGTAGGCAATCTACAAAAGTAGGCAATCTACAAGGTTGTGTGTTGAAACAAACCAAAAAAAAAAAAAAAGCTCCTTCCTTCCTTCCTTCCTTCCTTCCTTCCTTCCTTCCTTCCTTCCTTCTTTCCCTCCTTCTTTTCCTCCCTCCCTCCCTCCTCCCTCCCTCCCTCCCTTCCTTCCTTCCTTCCTTCCACTGCCACATCTACAGAAAACTGCTGGGGTCTGTCAAGCATGTCCCACCACCCTCCACTTTCCCTCTCCCTCTTACTCTGATTTCACAATCTTGCTTATTTGGGACAATGGGCTTGTGGAGACTTTGGGCAGTGAGATATCTTCCAGGTGTTCCTCTAACAGCACTGTGAATATGACGCAGCTAGAGGACATGGCAGAAGTAGACATCAAGACTGCCTTGAGCGCAATGTCTAGCACCTGTCTCTGGATTTCTAATTGCTGAAAGATGCTCTGCTTTTAAAGTGATAGTGGAAAAGATCTCCTCTGTTATGCAGATGCCAGCTTAAGCATCCATAGATAATTACAATCAAGTGTAGGCAAATTCTCCAAAGATAAGAAGAGCAATGATTTTTCTCTTGGTATTAAGGCACAGCAACCTGAGAAAATGACCCTCTTTCTTAGGAAAATGAATGTCTGCTGTTGAAAATCCTGCCAAGTCCTTTTCCAGCCCAACTTGCATTATTGTTAGCAAATCCACCCAGGTTATCAAACATTCTTGATAATACAGCAGATGGGTATTGTCCGCTGTTGAGGCTGAGAGGCCGTAAGTGAAAGAAGGGACTGTGCAGTTTGTCAGGCAATCCCATGCCTTTGGATAAACCCACCCTGACAACATTTTATTAGTCCCATTGGTCTTAAAAATCTTGAAACACATTTTTTAATGGTTGCAACCATGAGTGTCACAACCATGCTAGTGGTTAACAGAGCAATTGAGGGTTTGCTACTGACTCACCACCAGATACAGAACAGGAAGACTTCCCTCCACCATGTCATTCTTGAAAACCTAGTGTCATACAGTGCCATAGCAAATGCTAGAGTGTTTACCACAGGATCCATGCATAACAAGAGGCAATCCTTCTGTGTATGGAAAAGATGTCTCTCAATAACAGACAAGCCATGGCTTATTTTGCTTAAATGTTCTCTGTCTCGAGGCAGTTCTTTCGGTGCAGCCAATACCTCCAAGCAGTCTGGAGATGCTAAGTGGTTTTCAGAAGGAATGGGTGCATGCTCTGAGGCACAAGGACAAGAAAGAAGACTTCTTCCTGATATGCAAACACAGTCTGATCAAGTGTAAGGACGGAGGAGTTTTTTTACAAAATAATTCCTAAAAATAGATTTCTTAAAACAAGGATGGTCTGGGAAGCTCTCTATCTGATGAGCAGCTGAGCAGCTGGCAAACTGAAAAAAAAAAAAAAAAAAAGGAAGAAGAATGACAAGTAACACTTGGAAGAGACAGAGAAGAAACAGTATCTGGAGGAAAATCAGTTGTTCCCTGTGGTTTCTAAACTTCATTACAACAAATAAGATAAATGTTCACAATGATAGAAAGACCTGTTCCATTGTCTTGGTTTGTGAAACAGTGACTTCTAAGCCAAGAGGAATGCGTATCTCAGCTAAGTGGAGATGACTGCTCCACTGCGCGCAAAGAGAGTGGCCATGCCAGTTCTGCAGCAATTATGGAAAGCTTCTCTTGTAAACAACTCTTAGTCAAGAAAAGCAAATGCCAAGAGCACTGATGTAAGAGAAGAGGGCCTCCTCTCTTCTCAAGTGAGAATGGTCATAAATTAGCAAAGTAATAAAGATTCAGATAAGTCTATTGTTAATTCTTCTCCCTCAAGTTTCTGTCTCCTGTGACTAAGAACAGGAAAGAAAAAGAAAGAAAGAAAGAAAGAAAGAAAGAAAGAAAGAAAGAAAGAAAGAAAGAAAGAAAGAAAGAAAGAAAGAAAGAAAGAAAGAAAGAAAGAAAGAAAGAAAGAAAGAAAGAAAGAAAGAAAGAGAAAGAAAGAAAGAAAGAAAGAGGAAGGGAGGAAGGGAGGAAGGGAGGAAGGGAGGAAGGGAGGAAGGAAGGAAGGAAGGAAGGAAGGAAGGAAGGAAGGAAGGAAGGAAGGAAGGAAGGAAGGGAGGGAGGAAGGAAGGAAGGAAGGAAGGAAGGAAGGAAGGAAGGAAGAAGCTTTTGGACTACTCTGGATGAGAATTAACTGCAGCCAGGCTTCCCTTTCATGTTTTTGAAGAGAAAGTTAAATTAATGGTTTGTACTGAAAAATCTGTGCTCTGTCTGCCGTGGTGCCTACCAGCAATTCATTAAAACCTCATTTAAATACTTGAAAGAATGAACCTGAGGAAGAAAAATCTGTGGATGAAAAGAAAATAGTGTGAAATAATAAGCTTATATTTTACATGATGAATTGTTAGAAATGATGTTTAATCCATAAGGGACTGTAAAATAGCTTGTCTCTACGCACATGCAGTACAGCATAGCTTTGTTCCCCTAGGAGCTGTGCTCCTCTGTGTGAAAGAAGCTGTAGAAAACAGGCATGCTTCATATCCATGTGCAAGATCTGAATTCACTAGGAAGAAAAAGTTTACTGAGAAATAAAGAAAAAAATAATAATTTAGCCAAAAAGCAAACAAACAAAACTAAACTAACTTGCCATTGATTAGCTTTTACTTAAAGACTGACAGAAAGTATACATGTGGATAGCATACGGAATAAAAAGAAAAAAAAATAGAATTTATAATAGAGTACTTCAGCATGTGATAACAGTTCCTTCAGTTCCTTTTTAATTTTTCTAAAATTTAATAACTGAATAACATCTTTTGGATTTTTTTGGAAAACTGTACAACAGGACAGTAAGTTGCATGAGCTCTTGTGTTACTTTCTTTTTGGCAAATTCATCCAGTGACACAGAAAAAAAAAAAAAGTGCAAATAACCTCTAGTGTGTGCTTTTGCTCTTACCATTTTCTCCAAGCAGGTCTGATGCTGCAGGGTACTGGGTCTGATGAGAACTGCGAGATTTGGCCTCAGGCAGTTCCTCTAACTGTAGCACTTTTTTTTGTCTTTGCAGGTGATCAGATCACCTATGCTGAGGTGAAAGTGAAATGGAAATCTGACAACTCCAACAATACATCCACGTCTACACATACAAGTATGGCAATACAGCAGGAAATTTATATCTTTCTCATTAAATGTTATCCTCTTTGTATACCGTTTATTATTAATTACATATTACACGTAATGGAAGAGTTACTTGGTGCTAGGTTTCCAGAGATGTAGGTATGATTTAGGCAAATTTAAAAACCATCAAAGATTTTCCCTGTTGCTCGTTACCCCTGCCTGGAGGCTGACGGTGAGTGTTTACAAAGTTAGCATGTGCAGCCACGGGTTCCCATCCCAGGTTTTGTTTCGGCCAAGCTTCTTGTCCCTCTGCCACAGCTAAGCCTACAAGGATTTATGGCACCCCTGTCCCTTGCATTAGGGTGCCTCTGCGGCTCAGTCCAGCAAATCTTTTTCTTGTGTCAGTGCTTGACTGGGTGGATCGCACCAGGGAGTAAGTGATGGTCTGAGGGCATGGTGGTGCAGACATATTTGCGTCCCTGCTGCTCACTGCAAGGAGCTCTGGAGCACACTGGCTGCATCTGCACAGCAGAATGCCTGGCCCCCTCTTTCCCTTAGGCCCCATGAGATCTTTTTCATTGTGATGTTGGTGGATATGCCTGAATTTAAAAGGCTGTGCTGCACATTGCCAAAGTATGTTGGTTTTGTTTGGTTTTGTTTTTCTGTTCAGTTTTTTTTTTTTCCTGTGGTTTGGTTTGTGTTTTTTTTTCTGGGGGGGGGGGGGGGGGGGGGTGCGTCTTGATTTTGTTGCTGTTGTTGTTCGTTGGGTTGGGTTGGTTTTTGTTTGTTTGTTTTACTGTAGGGCACAGAATACATTTCAGCATGTTGCTGGGAACATAATGAGGGTTCTCACATAGACCATGACAATATCCATTGGGGATTGTGCTAGAGATCAGTTCTGGGGAGAGGAAGTAAAGTTTGGCACTGTCCATGTCTGCACCATTGAATGTTCTGTGAAATATGGCCAGGTTTCTTCCGAGAAGGAAACAGTTTTTTCATCCCAGGAGGATCCCAGAAGCAAATGTATATGCACCTTGCAGGCCAGGTGGCCCACTGGAGGTCTAGGATCTGACGCAGAATGGGTAGCAGAATAATTGCTTTCCCATGCCTCTAGCAAGTAGATAAACAACACAGCAACTCCCCACCCTTTCAGCAGACAAATAGCCCACTTTTCCAGGGTATGGGACAGTATTACTTTCCATCTTTTCTGCAGATGATTTTGATCCTGAGGGGTTGCTCAGAACATGTGGTTAAAATTATTTTGCAATGGCAAGCTCTATGTTCTTATTAGCAACAATTTCTGTGTATGTTTTTTCATTTCCAAATGCATTTAGAGAGAATAAACAAGTCCGCAATATTATTTAAATTGGAGAAATTGAGTTAATTTTAGAAAGTGATAGCTAATTAGGTTTTGAACAGTTATTTAATAAGTTCGGATAACTTGTGTCTGATCTTTTCTGAAGTGAAAATTTTAAGATGCATTAAAATATTTTTTTTTAATCAGTGAGACCAGCCCTAAAACAAAATTTGGCTTTGCAAAGAAAAATAATATAGGAGTTTTAACTCACATGTACTTGTATGAGGTTAAAACAAATAAGAGAAGGAAAGAAAATATTGCATTCATGCATTGCAGAAGAACATTAAGATATTTATAGAAAAAATGTTAGCTGCAGAAAATGCTAAGTGAGAACAAATGTTTCCATTGCTGGTTTAATTTTGCCTTACCGCAGGGAAAAAGAAACTGACAGTTTTAGAAGGTGTTTCTGATTAACGGTTCCAGTCAGGCAGAAAAGACAGTGGACCAAATGCAGTTTCAGTCCTGCTGATATAAAGGCAAAATCAATTTGCTGGCTTTCTTTAAATTCCCTCTGATTTTTTTTTTTATTTTTATTTTTTTTTGCCACAGAAGTTGTGACTGGATTGCAGCATTAAAAGTATTGTAAGTGATGCAGTGTATGGCTTTGATATATCATCATATTCTGTTTGCTGACTGCCTTTTTATACTCCAGTCCTCGCTTTCTTTCTCGCCTTCTCTGATTCTGCCTAGTCTACCCATATTTCCAAGTTTGCACAATTTGGTTCTAGAACTATCAAAATCCAGGCAAAATGCTATAGGTGACCTTTGTGCCTTCACATTTTTCACTGAAACCTCTTTAAAAGTCACAGAAATCAGGTGTTTCTTCTAATTCTCATTTAGATCTTTATTATTATTATTATTATTATACAGATTGGTCTGGAAAGTGGGAAGGGATAGGGATCAGAAGAACACAGGCACAGAGATGCTGGACAGGGTTACAGTGGAAGCAGAAAATAATGGATGGCAGGGATTTAACAACTAATTAAACATGTATTTCTTTGGAGTGCTTAAAAAGGGTGGTAAGAGCCTACCTGGAAAAAGCAGCCTGTAAATTTCCAAATTACCTGTGAAAACTTTTTCCAAAAGCTGGAATGGGAATGTCATGATTTCCTTCTGGGTCTTCAGCTGTGTAACCTCAGAATAATAACCCCATGCTAGCACTAACATTATGAGTCATTCTCCCAGGGAAACTCCGGGACAGAACATCCGGATATACTGCAGAGCAAGAAGCACTGTCAGAGCTGTGCAATAGCAGCAGGTAAACTGCACGGCAAGGCAAGCAGTGCTGGCAAAGCTGTGCGTGGTTTCAGAAACGTCACATTTTCAGGCATCTTCTTAAGAGCTATCATGATCAAAACTAGAACTGACCAGGTTCTTCTGACACTGAAAATGTGAATTCATATATAAACATAAAAAAAATAAGGCTTTATTTTCACTTAATAACTAAAATTATAACTAAAACTAATAATAACATTTTCTAGAACAAGAATTAGCTAATACAAATACATTTACCTGGAAAACAACAAACAAACAAACAAAACAAACAAAACAACAATAACAACAACAACACTTTCAATTGCATGTATTGCATCTGCAGCACAGACTGATGATATCCTCCAACATTTCCTGTTGGGGGCTTAGCTAAAGTGATTTTGTATGCTAGCTAACTGACTTTTTAAATTTATTTTTTTCTTTCTGGGAACAAAACTTAACTTGAAACAAAACTTCAGTTGCTTCTGGCTGTTGTGAGACCCTTCTTCCTTTTCTCTTCAGCAGTGGCCTGCTATGAGAGCAAACACTGGTGTTACTTTGCCATCATCCTGTACTTTGTTGCAGTGATTCTGCTCATCTGTGTGATCCTTTTAGCTGTGAAATGTAATAATTCCTGAGGCAGATGGTGCAGTCCAGTTAACAAACACAGTAAGACATTTTTATCCTTATCTGTATTTTCATACAATATGTTCACATTTATCAGAAGAGGTGCAAGGAAGCATTCTACCCGTATGATAAAGTCTCTGCCACACATTCAGCCAGCCATCAACTCACAATCACACTCGATAAAATCTAGCTTCTTGCTGCTGATGCACAGTGCACTTAACTGGGCACATTTTAATACCCAAGAGCTTTGCCAGAACTGCCTGTCAGAGCAAGTCTTGGATCTGCTTCATCACTTAACCATAGTTGTCTCCCAGCTGGGGAGGGAAATAACCCCACCAGCAGGCCATGAAGTGAAAAAAATAATAAAAAAAAAAAATGGCTGGTGCAGCTAGAGGTGATTCCCACAACTGCTGTCCAGGTGGACATTAACAGGGATCTAGTGAAGTGGCTTGAGACAAACAAGCCGTGTTTATCAGTCTGGGGTTTGAAAGAAGCCAGAAGAACAATTGTCCAATTCAGACTAGGAATGGCAGGGAACAGCCCTCCAGAGAAAATCCTCCCATTCACATCCAGTGCTCCTAGAGCCCTCTGTGGGCAGCTTTGAAAAGGCAATGCCTCCTCTGGGACAGGGTGGCTGACATGGTACACGTGGAGGGAAAGATACAAACATTGTAAGCATCTGTGCCTGTCTCATGTTAGAGCTTTTGGGGGATCTTTTGGGAAATCTTTTAGTAAAAGAACACTGCATGGAAAACAGACCTAGTATTAAGACACAGATTCACTTCTTGTAGAGCTACAAAGTGTTTAATCGCTCCTCCAGATCACTCCCCTTGGCGGCTGTCACCACCTCAGAACCTGTGCCAGGAGCAGTGTCCCTGTCACTGAGCAATGTCCCCCTCACTGTGTCTCCCTAGTCATATTTGCACTACCACACCTCCATCCCAAGGCATGGCACATTTACCTGTGGTCCCCATGATGCCCAGGTTACTGCCCTCCCGTTACTCACGAGGACACTCACAGCAGGTTGAACTTCACTAAGATATTCTATTAGCTTTTGTCTTTTTATTTCCAGGTAAGTCAGAACAGGAAGGCTCTGCTTCTTCAACAAAACAAGACATGAAGTTTGTTTATTTTTACATTATCTTCTCTGAATAGACTTCTATGAAAGAAGACATGCTGCCAGACTGACCACTCTTCAGTTACTTCTTCCAGGATTTTCATTAAATGCCTCCATATGTGGACAAAATATATTATATATTATTAATATAATAATGCCGGCAAGCATCTCACTATATCAGTGCATGTAACAAGGCGCAGACTCAAGCTGCTGCATCAAACGTTGGATCTGGGTCTTCTGTAGACAACGCAAATGACCAGGTAGACCCATTTGGAACATCACTTTTATTTCACACCTGACTTGATTTTGCCGTAATTTGCATGTAGATAAGCTTTTAGATTTCAATATGCTGAAGTGCAAAAATGCATGGATAAAACAAGGAATGCAAATGGTTGCCCTAAACTTATTTTTTTTTCCAAGTCTAGACCTACATGTGTTTTTTCTTCCTCTGACAGACTTCTGGTGGGATTTATTAAAGGTGCAAGGAACTTAAATGTTTAGCAGAGAAGTCTCAGTCTCATTCCCCCACTGGCTTGAGTAAAATTATTCTGTTCTGCTTGTCCAGAGGAGTATCTCACCGATTTACAATATGTTGTTTCTGTCTTGGAGCAGCAATTCATTTTTGTTTTGTTTTGATTTTTTTCTTCCCCAAATGCTGTAGCTTCAGTTAAATCAGAACCCTCCACTGGAACTAAACCACTTCAGGTTTAAATGTGTTTGTTTGAAATTATTATTTTGGTGTCTGTTTTTACATTATTTTGAATTTTCATTGGTTCTGTTATAATTCCTCTGAACAGGCTGATAGCAATGATTTGCAGTCCCGAAGTAGGAGGGACTATACAGTGTATCGAATACTTGTAGAATTGTTCCCTGTGTCTAAGCTTATCTGTACTTAGGCAATGTTGTTGCTGTTGATAAGGCACCATGTTTTTATAATATATTCACCAGAAATCAATAAAGATTTAGTAAAGCACTTAGCATGCCAGCATTTGTTCTTATGTTAGTCATACATTTATTAACTGTATGACTGCAACACTTCTGAGCTGTTGTCAGGAAGCGGGGTGCTGATCTAATAAGTACTTTCTAAAGACAGAAGCAGAGCATCAAGTGAATAGTAGAAGAAAATGGTTATGTTTTTCTTGAGATCATGTTGCTTGCCAGGCTGTGGGACAAATCCAGGTCTCTAAATACTAGTGGAGGAATAAAAGTTTAAAAAACAGAGATAATAAAAGAAGAGGTGGCAGGAGATATTTGGACCTGAAATGGAGCTGCATTTTGTTGTCCTTCACTAGACTGATCTGATTTTAGCCTGAAGGTTCACATAAAATTATCAAATAACCCCTGCAACCAAATTAAATTGTCAACCTAAATAAGTTAGCTCCAGCTTTCTTTGGAAGCGAGAAAAATTCCACAGTCTTTGAAAGCTAAAGTAATGTAGTTTTGTATATATAAAACTTGTTCAATAATAGCAGATACACAGCAGCAGGAGTCATAGTTCCTGGCAATACAAGCTCTACCAAGGAGAAGGTCATCATTTCAGAATGAGCCAGCTTCACAAGGAACTAAGCGCACATCCACCCAGATGCTGCATATGCAAACACAGCAAAGGGAAATGCATTTCAGGACCAATTAGAAACTGCCACTGATTATAAGCCCAACAGGGACTCATGCAGACAACCAGGTCTTCAGCTGCTACAAGCAGATCCCTGGGAATATAAGTGGCAGGTCCTACCATATGGAAGGTAACCACATGTACAACATAGACAACGCAGTAAGAAGCATGCATGTACTGCTCTGTATGCTGCTCGGTAGCTGAAGGAGGGAAATGACTTTGATTAAAATGAGAAGTTGTTAACTTCTAAAAATTGAAGTGACTGTTTTGGGTGTTTACTAAGAATTTGGCACACTTTGCGTTTTTGTGGGTTTGACAATGAGCCCACTATAGTGTTTAAGGCAATTTTAACAAACTTCAGCCTGATTTTCATTCTCACAAGGCAGAGACTATAATTGTGTTCACTGAATTTGGGGGAGTTTGTCAATGTTTACAGTCTATTTAGTGTCTTTGAAATGTTGACATGAAGTATGTTCCTGCTGACGGCTCTTGGCAGACAGAAATATACAGATGATGGATGGGCAGGTGTGCAGCAGGGTCTTGTGGTTCCATGATGAGCTCTAGTTACTTCTTGCCTGTTGGAGCCATGCCAGCTGATGACTCTTCTGAGCCTCATCAGCCTGGTTGCTCTCAGGGACAGCTTGCAATGGTTTCTCATCCTTACAATACTAAGGATATGTATATGGGTGAGAAAGGAAATACCCTTCTCCTTGCATTTGTTTCATGCTCACACATGCCTGCTCTCAAACATAAAGGCAAAATCCTTGTAAGATACAGCTTGAGGGGGAAATGGACTATCTGTCACTGAATTGTTAAAACAAGACTGTCTGGTCATTGATTATATATATAATACTACATGTCTTACACATGACATCTAAAAATTACATCTGACTGTAAATCTGGCTCTAGGGAGCTGTCTTTCTCCTTTGTTTTTGGTCCCTTTCCTTTTCCCTGGAGCTTACCTGATTCCTTTTATTGCATTCTCTCTCCCTGTGGCTTCAGGCACATCTTGGAGCTACAAGTGACATTCATTCCTGCTGTTCTGGCTTGGCCTATTTTTCTGGATTTTCACCCATTCCAGTCAACCCTTGCTGATAAGCACCATCCCTTTTGTTCACAGACACAATAACGCGTATGTGAAGACTGAAGGAGATAATTAAAAGAATGCAAACAAGTCATTAAAAGGATGTCCTTGATAAACCAGCACAGAACAAACATTTTAGGATATCCTTGAAGGCAAATATAATAAAGGTTAGAAGACCAACTAAAATCCTCATATAGGGCTAATTTCAAACCCTTTTCTTTGGAAATTCAGCACTCTCTTTGTAAAAGCTGAAGGGTGGGAAAAGAAGGGACAGGAGTTCATCAGAAGAGAGAGGTACTACAGTTCAGCTTTTCAACACTGTACATCTTCTTCCCTAGACAGCCAAATTATGAGCTAGCAGAATATTCAGGCTCTACCTAGCAATTCTCTTCAATGCATCAATTCCTGAGAGAAACTCTAACAGTATGTCTCTGGAAAGCAACAGAATGCTAGGAGGCATAATAGCTGGCATCAAGTCAACAATGTGAGATGTGAGAATTTAATTAGAAAAAAACTCTCTACCTGCCTGTGTAGGAAATCATCCCAGAGCAGAGTCATCTCTACAGGCAGGAGAACTTCAAGGGGCAAAAGATCTGACCTGCTTCCATGCAGACAGAAAGGAGGAGATAGCTATGTATCCTCCCCTTGGCTGCTTGGGCATCAAGGGAACCACAGTGACCCCAGTCACAAGACCCCAGTAGGTCTTCCTGTAGAGTTGCTTGGAAGACCAAGGACCTAGTCAGGAGACCTGAGCCATGAACATGAAGGAACTTCTATGAGCTGCACTGGTTCATTTTCTACGTTCTCATAGGATGTGCTTAACTGCACAAGGGATTTAGTGTGCGTTTCCTGGAGATGCAGGTGTGCAGTTTATTGAGGAACCACCTTCTATTCCATAATACAGAATCAGATGTGGATGTTTACTGCACAAAGGTAAGGTTCATCTCAGCTATCACGAATAGCCTGGTAAGGGTGAATCCCTGAATGTCTTTGGTCTCCCACTGGTATTAAAGATGTGGCAGCCAGCTATGTATCACAAACTTGGGCAAGAGGTCTGAGCTGCAACTGTCAACTGAAAGTCCCCTGGCATTTCACAGCCAGCTTTGTTGTTTTCATCTAGCCTCAATGTCTTGTCACCTTCCTCATGAAGTATGTCAACCTGTACTCACTGAGGGTGGTCCAAACACAAACAGTGGCACAGACGCATTCAGAGGGTGAGACACAAGCTAAAGATATGTACACCAGTTTGAGGAGAGGACTGACTCTCTCAGATGGCACAACACAGGTATCTGTCTTATTTGTGCAATCAAGTATGTATCACATTTGCCATTTGACAGTAAGCCAAAGACTTCATCACTTCTCGGACTTGAAAATGTAAAACTCATACAGCTCCTCCTAAATGACAGGATATACTGTGGCCCACTGTCTGAGATGAATCAGCTAACCACCTATTTGCATAGCTGGACTCCCCAGTCCATATATGCAACCTTCCTGTGAGGCAGTGGACTTGAGTAGTTCATTCTCAGATTTCATTATAGTAAGGTTCACTAAGGATGAGGACTTTCTTCAAACACAGACAGAGCTCTTCCTCTATTCCCTGTCTGCCACAGGGGCTTCATTCAAGATAGCAATAATGCTGGAAAAGGTGGTGATACTGCTGGTTTTGGTTATGAATTTGGTTATGAATTCTCTAATAAAACAAAAGGCACCCTACGCTAGCTTTGCTGTGTTTCTTGCCAGTTCTGGTTAATCTAAGTTACCCCCTGCCTGTGTTGAACAGAAAACCAGCTTTGATCCCTGAAGTCAGTCTTAGTCCCTGAACTTAAAAGAAATTTTATCAGCTGTATCAACTCATTATTACAGTTCTGGTCCATTCAGATGATCTTCCTTTGTTTTTACCAAGGACTAGCTGGGTACTA
This sequence comes from Anser cygnoides, assembly GCF_040182565.1. NCBI lineage: Eukaryota > Metazoa > Chordata > Aves > Anseriformes > Anatidae > Anser > Anser cygnoides. The sequence goes on along the minus strand of NC_089873.1, from coordinate 105,214,385 downwards.
GTTCTGTGGGTGCATATGTCCTTCAGCAGTCTGTTTGATTTTTTCCTTTCTGACAAGCCTAATTGCAGTAAACCAGTCCAATATCTGGGGGTGCAAGTTCAAGAGGAATCTTGTTTGCCAAAGAAAACTCACATGGTCTTCTGTTACTATACTCCCCAGGGAATGGGAGGGTAAGTGGAGGACGAAGCCTCTTAGTCCTTTTAGAACTAATATTTCCAAATGTGATCATTGAGCTGTTACTGAGCACTAACTCTCAGACCCTTAAGAATTATTCCAGTTGCAATAGGAGCTGTATTAGTCCTTACCTACTTGCCACTCTCCTTCTGTGCTTAGGTGTGATAGTGTTTAGAATTTTCTCAGACCCAGTTGTACAGGAGAGACGATTCAAAGACAGTTGGAAATTTAAGAACAAATTTTAATAATTCAACAAAATCCACGCACTTAAAAAATCAGCCTCGAAGCACCACCTTTTACATGATTTTCTTCTTGAATCCATATCCTTATACATATTCAGTTTAATAAAATATATTTCTAAGCTGATTTCAATGTGTGGTTTAATTCTGAACTCTTAGTTCTTTTCTTATAACAATGGTCATTCTTTTCTTGTAATGGTCAATGGTCAAAAACAGCCTTTTATCCAGACCCCATTTAACTCAAAGGCAAAGTGCTGACTTCTTTTGCAGGATCAGGCCTTATGCTCATTCAATTGTTATTGCATGACAAGTCAGATAACAAACAGCAAATAAAAAAACACAAGCTCTAAAACGGAAATGATGACACACCTCAACAACCAACCTGAGATGGTAAGAAATGCAGTTGAGGCAGAATGGCAGCCATGAGTCCTTGATAATTTATAGATTTCAGCCCTGAAGAGTAGCACATCTGGCTGCATGTTGTCTCCTTTCCATTTTTAGTAAATGAATATGCCTTAATAACCGACAGTACAGAAATACACACAGAAGCAGAGGTTTTGTCCTGAGATCCCCGGGTACTTCATAGTCCACTGGCCTGAGAGTTGGAGTCCACACAGCACTCTTCATTTGCTCTTACTTTATACTTAAAATCTCAGTGGCAACTTGGGTTCAGATTCTCATGCAGCACGAAGAAAGATAAAAGCCTGCATAACTGTGTACAATGTGTTGTGGTTAAGAATTGAGTTAAAAAAAGCAAGTCCAACATGTCTACCACAACGCAAAGATGATGTGAATGCTAAAATGAGACACTTCCTCTTGCAGCTCAGAAATGTGACTGATGTTTTCCAAACTAACAACCTGTAAACACGGGTCATATTGTATTTGTACCGTGCAGCAGAAAGGCATGGAATAGGTAAGGAGCCCATACATGACAAATAACCTGATGTAATCTGCAGGACTAATGCAATCCCCTTTATTTGTCAGGTTTTGTGGAGAAGCCAGTTTGTAGCATGCCTGTTTTACAGATATTGCTACTTATCCTCCTTTTTCAGACTTAGCCTAGTTCTCCCCTCTTCAGGATAACAATACAGCCTATAAATCCAAAAATCAGTCCAAGACACAGGCAAAACCATGAAACTGGACATTTAACAAGTAGAAAATGAAAGGGTGGGAGTATTAGAAGGGTAGAAGAAGAAAGTGCAAGATAAGGATAACATGAAAAAATTCATAAGGTGTGAAAACCACAGGAGAACAAGGACTTGAGGTTACTGGTAAATAATAATGTCAAGAAAGTTGATAGTTAATTGACAAAGAAGAGAGCAAGACAGTCACCCAAGAAGTGATTTCAGTAAGGAAGGACAATGGGGGTTAATAAAGATGCATTTCCACCAGTGTTTAATTCTCTCTTCATACTTATATCTCTATTTTCCCTCAAATAAATTCCTTTATTTTTTTCACTGCTTTCTCCCTGGGGCACATTAACAGGATTGCATCAGTTACATGACAGAAAATCTGGGGGGCCAAGGAGATCATGTTAGTTCACAGTCTCATTGAGAAACTAGATTGCTCATCTTTTAATTCTCCTCAGTACACACAGAAACTCATGTCCCCTCTCACACAGGCTATGCTAAGTGCTCTGTGATAGAAACGGAGTTTGCACAGGATTTATCAGATTCAAGTCTGAAGCCATATTCTTTACAGATAGTGCTGTCTTTTAATGTCTCCTTATGTTGGATTTCCATTAAATCTCTTCAGAATTTTGTGTGGCTAATCGAGCTTCTGGGTTTGGGAGTTTTGTTTCTTTCCCTAAGAGCTGAGCAAAGACATCTTGTAGCCTGTTACAGAGCAAGAGGAAGAGACTTCTGGTAAGCAACAAAACTGAGACTAGCCTTTGATATCACAGTAAATCTGTCCTGAGATTTTCTAGAACCACTGCAAAATATCCCTACCTTGTGCAGTTTGAAACCTCTTTAAAATACTGGAGGCTCAACTTTGTACTGCTAGACTTGACACCAGGTCCATCGTTATCCAACCTTCCATGGCTGGCATAAAATCACCTGCTTCAATGCTGTCCCAGGTTGATACACCAGAATATGACCTTACTCAACTCTGTACTGCTCCTCCTCAGCTCTGCAGGGCCCAGCTCTGCTGTTAATGACCATGCAGCTACCACCTCATCCTGGCTAGACCAGGAAATGCTGCATTCTAAAGAAGACGGAGCCTTTAATTGATTTTAATCACCACCTAATGTCTCATGTAGACAAACTCTGCCATCTTTTAAAGCATGACATGCTGTTAATTAAGATAAGTCACTTAATTTCTAACAGTTGATTTTCCCCATGCAGACAGCCAGCTCCTTCCTGATGAGGAGAATTAAAAGGCAGGTCTCTGGAGGCCATTACATGGACTCATGGATGCCTGACACAGGCCTCGTCACACTAGAGCAGGTGCCTCCAAGCCTTCTGCAGCTCGGGAAGGCAGTCCTTGCAATCCTTATCCCTAAGAGCAGTGGGAGCTGGCCATAAAAATAAGGGCAGAAGGATCAAATCAAGTTGAGCTTGCAGCATGCAAAAAACCACCCATCCTTTCAGGGCTCTGGCCCCTCTGCAGGCTGGCGTCTGCGGGTGGGCGCCAGCTCCCCTCGCTGGGCAGGGGCAGGACGGAGGAGGGAAGGCAGGAGTGGAGCACTGCCCCCGGGCTGCGCTTTTGCAAGCCAGCGGATGGCGAAAGGCAGGAATTTCCACTTCCCATAAAATGCGGGAATGTGTTTCTCGGCTCCCCGCTGCGCCCAGCCTGGGCCCCGGGGCAGCCTTTTAGGAGGCCGTCGCCGGGCAAGGCGACCCCCACCAGCGCCCGGGGCCCCCGGGAGCCCCTTAAATGGCGGCCGCCGGGCTCCCGGAGGGGGCAGGCCGACGACGACCATGCCGAGGGAAGCCGTGCTTCTGCTGGCCTGGCTGGCCTTGCTGCTGGCCCTCCCGGCCCCACTGCTGGCCTTCCCCAGCGCAACGCCAGGTAACGGCCTCAGGTGGGAAGGGGGAGCATCGCCAGGCGGAGCTTTAAGGGGTGGTACGCAGTTTGGGGGTACATTGTTTGGGTATAAGCTGAAGGCAGCAGGCTTGCTTGTGTCCAGCAGCCTCACTGCTATGTATGCAGGCAGTGGGATAGGGGTGTATTGGCCGTCTGGCGCAATGGGTCTGTTTTCGGTAGGACAGCTTTCCCTAGCCCCCAGTGTTTGGGGATCTCACAGCCTCAGACTATGTTTGTGCCAGGACCTCTTCCCCGGCAGCCCCATCTTCACAGGTTTGGTGGCAGGACCCTGCAGGTTGTTGCCTGCCGGGCTCGAGCATGAAACCATGGTGACCCTGGAAATCAAGAAATTCAGGCAGCTCAGGCTCTCTCCGGAGCCTGTCAGCAATGCTCCCTTCTGGGGCTTGATGGTCTGGAGAAGCCAGCAGGACTGCGAATTTCCTGTGTCCCAAACAAATACAGCTGCATAAGCAAAATGATAATGTGCATCTCCATCTCCCCTCCAGATGAGATGCATGTTGCAATAGCTGAAGCCTTGCTAAGATCAGATCTGTACAGGAGCTTTTTCTAGCTCACGTGCCAGGTGCTGTAAGCAGCTCTGGGCAAAGAACATTGCAAATACAGTGCAGAGACCCACGGTGGTATTGGGAAGCACTGATGGAAAATTCTACTGTCCTTATTACTGTGTATGCCTGAGACCTCTAGAGATCAAACTAGCACTTATTGACCCATAGCTCAAGACAATGGAGTGCTGGGTTACTCAGGTATATGCTATTTGCTGTGGAAATGAAAGCTTCCAGAAAGTATTTCATGTCTTTGGGGCATACAAGAGATATTTAATTATTTTTAATAATTGTTCCCAGATGTCACAGCTTCCTACCCGAAGGACACAACCACAGAAGTTACTGGTGAGTTTCTTTTCCCAGTAACCCACAACAGCTACAGAAGAAATGGACACACAGACCACTACTCCCAAGAGATCTATGCAGGGGGTGGCTTACATATGGCTTTGCATGCTGGCTCATGTGACACTGCATGGAAACGCATTTTAAGTAGTGTAAACTTTCAACTATGAAAATCAACCATAAAAATGGGGTCAACTGATAACTGGAATGTTTTCTGGGATATGTAAGCCCCTATAAACTATTCTCATGGCCTCTCAGCTGATCTAAAGGCTTAAAGAGCCATGTCCCTACTGTTACATCTCTTAAATTGCATCTATTTCAATGAGTTTGAATGGATATTATTGACAGCAATTTCAAAAGTGTATCATAGCAGAAGAAAAATGTTCTTCAAAAATGGTATGCAGACTCTTCTCTGAGCCCTGTTTGCTTTTAATCTAAGATATTTACATGCCTATCACTATCATACAATTTTTAATAAATTCATCAACACTTCTTTTGCAGATGGGTACTGACAAATACAAAGGTCTTGCCCAAAATCACAGATGGCCACATGTATTTAAGCATTTGTAGGTGTTAGAGAGCAGAGCTAGTAGGGCACAGCTGGCCTAAATATGCTCTCTTGTACTCACCTTTGTTGCTGCAGGTGAAGTGACCATCAGTGAAAGCAGAGGCCGAAGGAGTGAATACAGTAAGTTAGTCTTGCACTTTCTGTTATTTCTGAAGTACCTAACTCTTGTTACTGTGATACATGTGCTTGCCATAACTGCATGAAAGACTGTAGCTCCCACTGTATGAGAGGTTGCAGAGGCCAGAGACACGAAGACCCAGACTATTAAAGGTGTGTAGATTTTGCTTTAGTGACATTTCAGGCCTTTGGGACCCAAAGCCCTGATTTTGTATCAGAAAACAGTGGGAAGGCGAGCTTAAACTCAAGTCATAAATTAATGTTCTTTAGATTCCTTTCCCTCTTTACCACCTCTCATACTAATTTTGAAGGCCTTATTCCTATTAAATCTTCTTCCTGCAATAATATGGCCAGTATTCCTGCAATCTTGAACTACATTCCTTCTGCTGTTCCAGGCCTGTCCTTCCCACACACGCCTCCCTCAGTTCCTCATGCTTTGGCGCCCTTGCTGCAGTATCCTCCACCTCTGATTATCTTCTTTCTTTTCAATGTTTGATTAAAAAAGCACCCCAACTTGGCAAATTGCCACACCAACAGAAAGAGCTCTGAGTTCAGCTTTTCCATGACCTTGATGGTGGCTATTCTGCTTCATAGGATCTCTTTTCATGCAGTCTGCACAAATGTTGCTCATCTAGTTTCTAACTGTGTCTCTCCTTCCCTTTCTCTTGCATCTCTGCTTATGCAGCACAGATACACAAGGTCTTTTGTGGCTTGGATTCCCAAGTATAGTTCACGGTTGGTCAGCATGCTCACCAGCTGCAGTTCATTCCTGGGGACAGCGGTGTAGCAGAGATGTGGGAAGTGAGTACCTTCTGCTGGGATGTGTGCCCAGAGGAGACTGGCTGGAGTGTAACTTCGTCACGTGGCTTTTGTGCACTGGGCCTAAAACACTGAAAAATCTGAGGGTTTTGGCTTCTACCAGCAACATTACTTTTCAGTCTTCTCGTTAGCAAGTAAAATATTTAATACTGTTTTCCTGATAGTATGGATTTCAGGAGGGTTTGGGGTGATGGGAGGAAAAAGTGGGCAGGTCAGCATACCATTGTCTTCCTCTCTGTCTTCTACATCTGACTTGAGTTGTTCTTCCGCAGAATGAAACTTGAACCTCAGTTCGTTTCTTATGGGCTGAAGTTTCCTGTGAAGCCGTAAAAATCTTTGCCTTTTAAAATATGTTAGTATTTTTTATTAATTATAATAATATTCTTTTTTAATAGTTGAATATGACTCTATCGCAGAGGAAGACTACTTGACTGGTATGTCCAGTGAGTTCTGCTTCTTTAACCCTTCTATATGCAAATATCTTCTGCCAACAGTCACACATAACACTCTCACACACCTTTCAGATTTCTACTATGGCATAGAAGCCTACTGTGTAGAGAGAAGAAGGAAAATTTTATAGTCATTGCTTGCTTATTGGCTTCTTAGCCTATTCCTTTGTGAAGTATAATGAGAGGCAGACGGACTGAGGGTTTTTATTGTTTCTTGCTTTTTTTTTTTTGTAAAAGGCAAGAAAGTATTTCTTTTTCTTAAAAGAAATATTTCTTAAAAATATTGAAAATGTGAAGTCTGGTCTGCTAGTTTAGTAGGAAAATTTCTTGGAGCCATCAGAGATTAATCAGTTATTTTTAGTATGCTATATTATGCTGGAAATGGATAAAAACTTCAATATTTCTTCCATTTCCTTTCTCCAGCTGTAAGTATACCATAGAAATTAAATAAATGTAAACAGAAGCCCAAACATTGTTTAACAGTATCCAAATATCCTAATTTGTCACAATGTTCTTTGTTGTATTGCCAGGATTTTATTAATTTTTATTCTTGTCACGGATTCTTCAAGCCTGCAGCAGATACAAGTTAGGTACATAAATCATAAGCAGAGGAAAGAGTTATCTGTGGGCACTTATTTTGAGAGGGGAAAAATAGCACGCTCAGTTTTTTTCTTATAGTTGACGTATGTGATAAATAGAAAGCTTTGCATGAAGAACTCTGCTACCTGTTATTGGTATTACTGGGAGGGGATGCAGGAAATTCAGCTAGCTTGCCACTTCTGCTTCCTTTGCATAGTGCAGCCAACCCTACAGTACCCTGTTGTGGCAAATTGCAAACAGCTTTGATGAAAAGGATCCAAACCATACATTTCCTAGAGTTCTGATTTTTCTTTTCTGTAGGTGAGCCCAGCAGTATCTCCACTGAGCAATATGTGAGGAACAGAACACGTAAGAAGTTTCCTCTCTATTTTTATTTCGCTTATAAACAGTGATGTTTGTGTCTCTTTTTACAATATGTAAGGAAAATATTTTCTGGTACTTTTCCAAAAAACTAGAAACGTGAAAATGCTGGAGAGGGAACTTGTGCCATGGAAACTTTTTTAAATCGGCAGATCATTTTTTTTACAGTGAGGAAGCAGTAAACAAGGTTTTACATTAATAAGTTAAGATATGTACAAGTAAAAGATATGTACAAGTTCTGTAACTCTTGTTTTAGGAAAACATGGCAATGATAAGTATATTTGCTATGATATTAAACTACAGAAAATAATAAAATATTCCCAAGGTTCATAATGAGGGTACCCACATATACTGGTAATATAAATAATAAGCATTTATCTTAATATCATATGTGGAGGCCTCCTGGCTACACTAAGATTTTGATCTAAATTCAGGACGAAGCAAACGATCCATAAAGTATCAAAAACTAATGTGAGTCAGCTCCAGAGAAGAACTGCATGTTACAAAGGATGTAGGCAATGCACGGCAATCCCAGGATTCCTGATCTTTCCGTTATTGGGCATCATAGGTCCATCTTCCTTCTTCCTGGCAAAGTCAGCATAGTTACAGAGGCATCAGGTCCTGCATGCAAGCGCCAGGTGGCCCATACATTGGGTCAGTTACAAATGGTACTTGGTTTCTGGATAACCTTTTGAGTAACTCACATCCAATCGGCAAGGAAGAAGACCAACTGAACTGTTACAAAGAACCGACTTTATTGGTCTGGGTTTTTGTTTGTCCATTGTTTTTTAGAACCTTTTCCTCATGCCAGCAGTTGAGCACAACATCAGTTTGAATGAGCGATGTGTGACGGGGGGTCTCCATGAGTTTTCATTTCTAGTCTTTTTTTTTTTTTCCTGCTCCTCTATAGCAAAAATCCTACTCTTTTTATGCAGATACTACATACTTTGTATGTATTCTTCAGGGTCTCAATCAGTTTGGAGATCTCAGATCTTCATGATCTGGACACAGTGCTCTGTTGCCTGATCATGCCTGAAGTGTCTTTCTCTTACTTCTAGAAGATTATGAATTTGTGTCTACATGAACAAGGGTAGAAGTTGCTACCCCAAGTAGGTAACTAGGTTCAGTCTCCCGCATCTGAGTGGACATGTCCAGATCTGGAACTGGATCTAAATCTTCATTTTAAAATGTAGGGTTATGTCTGCTTTTGAGGGTGGTTTGTTTTGATGGAAAGAAAGTCATAAGATGAGGTGTCTTTGAGTGGATTAAAATTATCTAGGATTGCTTGTTGCATAGTTGTCTTTTTTTTTTTTGTAATAAGCACTTTTAGCTGAAAAGGGGGGCCTGAACTTTTCAGATTATTGTATTTCTATACTTCCCCTTCAGTGTTTTCTTGTGACTATCCCAATCTGTACAAACATCCTTGGCCATTACTGTGACCTTCTTGGCAGATCAAAGCTTTGGGCTGTATTGTTTTCTTTGCTCTGTGTGTGTGTGTGGGGGGGGTATCATCTAGCAGCGTGACCATTCTGATGTCTTGTTACAGAAGAATTCATCTATGTCAAGGAAAATGCAGGAGGAAGAGATCAGCCATGTAAGTGAACACTTGTTATCCAGTATTGTCCAAATGCCTTTTCTCTCCTGACAGATGTGATCCTTCCATTTCCCATGTTGTCTGATATAAGGAAAATAAATAGATTTCACTCTGATATTCTTGTGCCCTAAGTTCTAGGATTCTGACATGATCCAACGTCTCATAGGAAAGATGGCATTTCTACCTTTCTGTAAGATTAAGATGAAACTTGACAGAATTGTTAGGGAAATGTAGACATCCAAACTAAGATAAGCATGCATTGTATCTGCATATTTTTTTTAAAGAATGTTTGTTATGAAATAATAAGAAAGAGGGGATTATCAGATAACCATACCGTGTCCCAACAGATGGATCAGTGTCTTAGTGTTACTTCATACTGGGACACTTGTGAGCTAATATAATTCAATATCTAACACTTTTCATCTCTTCCCATGTAGAATGTGGCGCACGGACTGAAGAAACGTGGTGATGAACTGGCAATTTCAGCTCTATTGCAGGAACATTTGATTCTTAAAATTACAGAATTTGTCTTGTAGGTTAGGAACATTTTTGTAAAAGTTGCTTTGAATCTTCATTGTGTTTTCTATTATTAGAACCTGGATTGCAATAAATCAACATCAATTTTCCTTGCCCTGCTGTCGTGCCGTAATTTCTTTCTTTAGAAAGAGGACCAATCAATACAGAACCCTAACTGCTCAGCTGGGCTTAGAAGTCAAGTTCCCTGCAAGCAAGAAGAGATGGTCTGTCCACAACTTTGTTATCACTGTGTGATTACAGTGTGATATGGGCTGGAAATATTTCTGCTGACTCTTAAAGAACAAGTAAATGGATGGCTCAGAGCCTCAAATATGGAATAAAAAAAACTAACAAAAATGAGAGCAAAAACCACTTTTGAAAGCTCTATGGAAATCCTTCAAAAAGTACTTCATTTTTGAGTTTATCTGATCATTCTTCTCCTGGCCTGGTTGGCCAGTCAAAGACAAATGAGGATGGAAATTATCCTCTTGTATACCACCAAAACAGTGATCACTTCAGCTCCTCAGACACTGATTAAGGAAGTTGGGACTCCGAAGGGCGTTGCCTAACCTGTCATCTTCAGTGCCCTCATTTAACTTAGTTTTCTAGTATGGCTTGCTTCTCTTTGCTGACAGTTTGTAGCTACCATCACAGACTGAGACCTATGTGAGGAGGAACAAGATTGTGGTTCTAGATTGATTCTGTTGGCATTGTTTTCATATGTGCCAGTCACCAAAAATGACTCCTGAATCTGTGATGTAAGCATTTCTAGCACTCAGGTTTTCACTTGGTATGAGTCTAACCGTCTGTCTGTAAAATGGGGTTACAAACTCACAAATTCAATGTTAGCCACTTGGGTAGTATTTAAATGTTAAAAAAAAAAATCTATTTTGGATGGGGCTTCTTTCTGAGTTGGTGATGGCCTTCTAATTTAAGGCTACATTATCACTCAACTGGTCCATATCTATTGGCAATAATGTATTTTTGCTGTACAGCAAGCTGTGTATGAGGGCATATTGCCTTTGTATACCTACCTATCCCATTGTTACGCTCTCACTTAGTGGCCAAAAGCAGAGAGGGAAGAAGATAAGGATACAGAAATTCTGCAGTGAGACGACTACTCCTCCCAACAGCAATCTGTTAATTAATGGCTTTCCATATCAAGATTTGCATATTAGCGTCTACTAGTCCTCCATGGAGTATCAGGTATTTAATTATGTACCATAAATGTAAATCTTGGGCTTGTACAGCATCCTCTAACCATGTGTTTGACAATCTATTCTAATAACATGGAAAAAGTCCCTGCTGTTGTTTATTTTGGCCCTGCCATCTGATTAATTGATATATGCCGAAACTGCCAACTGGGAATGTCCTGAACTGTCCCTGTAAGGCAAGTATGGTTAGACCAGTATCTTTTCCATTTGGCCACAGCTAGTTCACAGCCAATCAGTCTGTATGTGTATGATTGTTTTTCATGTGCATCTCTACATTTTCAAACAATGAATGTGTTGTCATGTGCTGTTTAGTTGTCTAGTTACTTAGTATTTTGCAATTCTTAATAATCTGATTTTGTTTTTATGGTCCTAAACAATTCAGTCTCAGCAGGTTTTGCACACTCCTCTACCCATTTTTCAGGATCATTCACATGTATGTACGATGCAACAGACTATTGCAAAGTTCCTTTTCAGACATAAATGCTTTCCTTCAACCTTTGTGAAAGTGAACAATTTATTTCTCCTCTTCATTTCTACTCTTAACTAGACAATAACACAATAATACTTCGCCAGTTTTGGGGATAGGGTGGGCATTCTTCTTTTCTGGGGGGACATTTCGAGGTATTTTCTTGTAAACATTTAAAACCATCCAAAAATATAACAAATCAGATGCATGTTGGTGAGATGTGATTGCATCAGTTAAAAGTCCATGTTAGCTTTTCTCATAAGATTATTTTAAAACTGTAACAACTCATACTTCAATTTGAGAGAGGTGTCCTATTGCATTCCTTATTAAGAAGAATTCTGATGCAGGAACCTCCTGTGGTTAACTCTGCAATACAGGCCAAGAGTTTCTTTCACTTTTTTGACATACTTTTGTCTTTTCTTTGAATGTTTCCTTTACACATGGATCATCAGTTGGTCCTGTGGACCCTCGCATAGGATACATTACTGTGAACCACGACAAACAAACAAACAAACAAAAAAACAGTTAGATCCTATGCTGCGGGGTAGGTTCTCCTGAATTATTGTCCTTCCAGATTTTAATTGTGTTTTTGTAACCTATTGGCAAAGTACACATTCTTTTCTACTTTGTTTGCTTGAACTTTTTTCAGGATTGCTTATTACTCTGAAATGTCTACTTTACTGGGGTGCTTAGTCTTTCTGATTTTAAGATAAAATTCAGAGAGTGTCTTTTTGTAATATTTCCTTGAGTCTTTTCCTGATTGCTTTTTATCACTGTCCAAGTTGCTTTTGAAGTACTAAATCACTTTATTTGCTGGTATTAATTTCCTTGTACTTGCTCAGTGTAGTTCTTCCTGATAGTTAACATCAATTTAAAGTATTTGGAGGGATACTGAATTAAATTACAGTATGGTCATTTTTCTAGAGAGGATCTTCAGTGGTATGAGTCTGAACCATGTCTCGAACACTTCTTAGAATTGCATGAGGGCTTTTCAATCTTGTGGGTTTTATGACACGTTTCTAAAGAAGCAGCCATGAGGGTGTCTGAAATGTCAGTCTTTTCATTAATAAGTTAGAAACATAAACAGATTTTAAAACAATCATTCAGTGTATTAATATATTTCTCAATGTCCTGAGGCTGAACTGCAAACTCTAAAGATTTTTCAGTCAATTTTCAAATAACTGTTGTTGTGTAAAGGCATAGCTGTTGATGCCGTCCTGGCTGAGACCTCAGTATATTTCGGTCTCTTAATGTAACTGAAGAAACTGAAGGCAGCTGTTTCAGTGCAGGAACTCGCTATGGAAGTGAAGGTGTTTTCCAGCGACTGCCCTTAGCTATTCTCCTTATCTCTTCTGCAGCTGGATGTGTGGAACCATCTCTTCAAAAGCTGTGCTTTCAGTTATGCTAATGTGAGCTGAGAAGCATAGTTAATGTAAATGAAGATGCATTTGAACTGTAAGACTGCTAAAGACTGTTTGGTACTGGGTAGTAATGACTTTTTTAGAAATATAAAAAGTTTTTCAGCTCTTAGTTTTCAGTTTCCATCTGGAATGGAATGGTAGTGCCCAGTTGTTCATTTTGGCAGTGAAGTAGTAAGCATGTTTGCTGTTGATTGAGTAGGCATCTAAACTACAGAATAAAACCACTGCCTGCTGTATCGTTGCTTGTTGAAAACCAAAGCAATGAAAAATGGGTCAAATTCACCTCAGCCTCTGGGAGGAGTGGTTGAGTAGCACATAGTTCTATAATCATTTGGGCAGAAGAGAATTTCTAGGGCTACAAAGCTGGCATCTTATTGCCAGCATTGTGTGAGTTCATTCACAACATTATGTAAACACAACTTGGAAAATGTTCTTTAAATGATTTTTTTTAAAATAATTTGTTTTTTTCCTCACTACAGCTTTATTGCAGGTTAACATGTTATTAGTCCTTTGTGAAGCTTAAGAGGATAAACTGATCTCCAGAGCATTTTTATATAGCTACTTTTGGATTGTGTAGCTGTGCACTGTAAGGTTTCACATGCTGCCTAGTGGGCATTTGCACAACACTTGCATTCATTCAGTCTGTCATTTCCTTGTGACATGGTTGAACATTTAAGGTAGAATGGAGGAGGACTGGGGAAGAAGCAGGTATGGAAAGGTGGGTGCTGATCCTCCCCAGTGCTGAAGACAGAATCCTCAGGCAAGAAGCTATTCAGATGCCACACGTAGTGTTGTCACACAGAGGGATTCATTTGGGCCTCTGAGGAAAGTGATCACAAGGTGAAAGATGTCATGAAATGCTGGTGACCTGGACTGAACCTCTTTAACCAGTAATTCATGTTTCTGCTTCTAAAAAGATTATTATTTCAGAGCTTTCAGAATAAGGGTAAATGAAGGAAAACAGATGCTTGCCATTTAGTTTTACATCCTTTCTTCTATGTTGTATTTGTCTTAGGAAAGAAAGCACATGTGATGCAGAAAACATCTGATTTTTTTAGAGTTTAAGTAGACTATTTGTAGCTGGGCTGAACAGTGAAATGTCTGGACGGTCTCTCAGTGAGAAAAAGTATAGCTTCATCCACTGAGTCTTTTCATTTCCAGGAGGAAAAAAAAAAAAAAGAAAAAAAAAAAAGAAAAAAAAGATATAGTAGAGAGTCATTCCCAAGGAGATGACTTCTAATGTGACCTTTTCTTATGAGCCTTTGAATCCAGGGATAGAAGAATGAGGGCTTGCTTAATCGCATTAATGATTTCTAAATAAAACAATTGTAATTATTAAAGCCAGGAATGGAAGAATGGGAGCTTGCTTTATTGCATTAAAATAGATATTGCTGAGTGTCTTTGCTTACTACTGTGCAAATTAACCAAAACAAGGAGTCTCAGGGCCCCTCACAGAGGATGTTTCCTGACAAAATGGGGAACCTGTCTCAAAAGCCAGCTGAGACCGACTTTGTGGTTTGGACAAGAGCCAAGGAGCAGCTGAGTCTGTACAAAGGCAGGGGGTCAACTAGTGGTGATGAAGAAGAATTATCAGCCTTCATCCCCATGACCCCCCGACGACCACCACCAGAAGGCACTGCGCAGGCGCAGATGGGAGGAGTTTATGGAAATGACTTATTGGAGCTAATTTTAATACAAAGCAGGGATATGTTATGAATATGTATAGGCGTATTGGGAATCTTCATGCATATTTAACTCTTTACTGCATATAACCAAAGCAAGTTGCTGCGTTAGGGTGCGCATGCCTTTGGGAGCTATCCCACATGCACCCGGCACCAAAATAAACCACATACCTACTTTATAACTCATTTGCTTTGAGTTGTAGAGTTCTTCCATGAATTACCTTGTTATTTCAATTCCTGATTCTTATTTGGACCACCATGTGGAACTGATACTTGTCAATCTTCTGTCTGAGAACACCATTTTACAAGGTAGGTCTGATCCTGCTTAAGCCATTGGCACTTCTGTAAGTGAAGACTGCAGCATGTGAAGTGAAAAGATGGTAAGCAGGATGTGATGTTTGCTGCTTGTTCTGATCCTGACTCTGGTTTCTACATTTCTCACAGATTCTAAGTGGGAATCATTGGAGATAAAAGAAACAAGCTGAACAGTAATAGATTAGGGGAAAAAACAGAAGTGAAAAGGACCTACAGATTGCACTTAATTCTTCAGTTGTCACAGTGATGTACTCGATGACCTTTAAATACAACAAACATGGTGAGTCATGAGAAAAACTGATACATCTGGGAATAAGGTTTTACTGAACCCATAATTAAATTTATTGGGTTGCTTTCAACCCTTACAGGAACCGAGTACTAATCTCATTGGTTCATCTCAGAAGTATTCCCAGATGAAGAGTTTATGAACTGAGATTGAAGCATATATGTATGAGATATTTTGCATAAGACTTACAGGACTCATCCAAGACCTGAAACTTGGATGGACTAGATTGCAGGATATGGTACATACTACATAGTAGTCAAGAAAGTTAATCTAGGATATGGTAGGACTGGTGGCTAGAAAAGAGGCTCAGTAGGATGACAAGTCTAGAAGTCATTCCTCTTCTTCTGTGTGCCTCATTTAACATATCCCAGACTCTCATCTTCTTCATTTCACCCCTTACTGTCACTCAGGAATATCAGAATGGGCAATTTACAGCATGTGGGTTGCAGTAGCAAGCCTACTATTGGTGTCCTTTTTAAACGAGACTGACTCAGGCCCAGGGAGGAGCAATTCTGTATTGACAGATCTGCTACAAGGAGGACAGTTGAGTAAGATTTTACTGAATGTGATATGTTGCCAAATCACTTTCAGGCCCTGTGAGATATTTGCTATTTCCTCTCAGTCCAATTGCTGGTTCTAACACTAAGGTACAGCTAGAGCATACTGTCAGATACATGAACCTGAAGTTACTGTTGTGACCTGTTGTTGCTGAGCTCTGGTTTAGAGCCATACTGGCTGTGGTATGGAAGTCCAGCTATTCTAGATTATAACAATGTCACTCACACTGACTGCAATTTAGAGAACATTTGAGAATATCCTAATTACCTGAAGAGCTGGTGGATCGTACCACTGTGCTGTGACAACAGGGTACATGCATGTCATTGGTCTTGTTAAAAATAAAGTTTTTGCTCCTTTCGTGTTCTGAAGCACTGCTGCATTATAGGAAGGAGAGCGGTAGATTTAAAAATACAGCATGAGTATGGGTGGATATTTTGCCTGTGGGTTCATAGGTATATGTCAGAAGCTGAGTACTGGTATGAGTCAGTACAGAAGTGTCATCAGATAAATATAGCTCTAGGGTACAGTAGGATTTAGTAGTTACCAAAACAGATGAGAGCATGGCACTCGCATGGAGGGGAGTTCTTCTAACATTCCTACTCTCCCCTTACCCTCCCTTGTTTCCAGCCTTCGCATTTTCCTTTTAGCTCCTATCTGCCTGGATCACCAAGAGCTTACTTGCTTTACCTCACGTACAATGGACTGGGTCATCACTGCAACAAAGGGTCAGATAGCACAGAACAGTTAGTGGGGTTCCTATAGATGCCTGAATTGTGCAGCAATAAACATCCAGGCTCACAGCCCAGCCTTCACCCCTCTCAGTAGCCATTTTGGCTTGGCTACCCAGTGGTGGCAGAGAGCAACAGTCAACGGTCAGGTGGCTGGATGCAATGTACTGCCTGGTTGAGGCCAGACAGAGGCTAGAAGCAGTGATAGCGCCGAGCACAAAGCCTTCTAGGACTGAATTACTACAGAATTGTTCATTTCTAAAGCAAACGGATTCCTGAAGACATTCTCCTGAAGGAATGGGGAAGTCATAAAATATAGAGAGTTTACAAATGGGATGCCTAAACAAGAGCATCTAGAGTCATCTTATATAATCTAGGTGTTCCTTCTGGCCTCCAGCTGCCTCCCCAGAAGGGAGAAGGCCTCCTGTAGATCCCTGTGTCTTCTTCTCAAAGAGAACTATTTGAAACCGCTTTCTCTAGATAACACATTTTCTAAGTATTTTCTTGATGAAAGTATTGTTATGTAGGAAATTCATATGGAGAATTGCAGCCCCAGGGGAGCAACAACCTTACCAAAAATGCTTGTGATTGATGCTTTCTGAAGGAGAGCCATGGAGCCTCTGTCTAATGCTGGTCATTGTAGTCTCCCAACATCCTGTTTCACCAGCTCTCACCCTGACTAGTAGAGCTTGCTGGAGAAACAGCCATGCTACCCATGAATATTGCACTGGGAGATGGTCCTGTACCCCTGTGTAGAGATTCCCTCACCTTAGGAATGTGATGCCTTGGTGTTTGGCAGCCACTCTGAAACCATCCCTAAGAGCAGACAAGAACTAAATTAGAAATGAGGAAGTGGAGCATTTACTACATGCAGATGCTGACAACAGGAACAGTCCTAGTCTCCAGTAAAGTAGATGGACATCGCAGGGAGCAAGCCTCCAGGAGCAGCGTGGGAAGACCAGGCTTGCTGCTGCTTTCCATGAGGGAGGGCTTGGGAGCTGCTGCTGGAAGGATTGTGTCCTGCTGCACTCTCTCCCCTGCCTTTCTCTTCCAGCTCTGCCCCTTTCCCTCCCTGTTCCCCTTCCAAAGTCAAGAAGTCTGGTTCACGCACCATATTTTGGGACAACAACACAAGCTTTGCCTGCAGAATGTAGAAGACTTGAATTGGTTCTTCGTATGCAGAAAATGAAGAATTATGTTCATTCAGTTTACATATAAATGTAGATTGGCTCCAGAAGGTTTCTCTTTCATGGCACTGTCAAGCTATACCCAAGCAGAATTTTTTTCAAATGCAAACTTTGTAGCCCAACCCTGTAAGGGTTCTCCTGTGATTCATATCTTAACCTGGTATTCAGCTTTAACACTCCTTCAGAGGACTACTGACCCCCAAATTTAACTGCAGAAAATACCTGGCAAGGCAAAGCCACCCCTCACCAGACAGTGAGCAGAACTCGGTAACAGCTCTCATGGCATTAAAAAATGTACAAGTCACTACCATCAATAAAGACCTGTCTAGGTATGTCAGTGCATTAGTGTTTTATACACTCTAACTTGTGTTTTATATATGGCTGGTGCAAACTGATGGTTGTACTTTATACAAAACAGGAACAGGAATCACGTGCAGTTTACACTGTTTCTTTGCAGAGACTGTAACAAGAACAAGTAATTTTGTATTAATAATGGTATGTCAGTGAATGCCTTCAGCTCTGCCTTAAAGAAATGCCATGACAAAGAATTTCCTTGTCATTCAATGAGCTTTTCAGTTGTCCTATTTACAGTATTTTATTAGATTTCTCAGCTCTACAAGAAAATATGAGTGACCTGATCAAACACTGAAGTTAGCCCCACTTTGAGCAGGGAGCTGGACTAGGTGACCTTCTTCCCACATTTTTTTTTTTGTGATTCTAAAATGGTGACAGTTGTGAAATGGAGAGGAAAAGGAACAATAGTACATTTCAAGGAGAAATTCATACAAATTGGGACTTACCAAAGTGTCTTGTTGAAGAGTCTTCAGTGAACATGCGTTCCTCTGGGGTATCAGGCAGAAGCCATTAAATTAAGTTCAGCCTCCCGCAATGTGTGTAAGGTAGAATTAATTTAAACCCTTGTAGGGTCATGACATGAGAGATCTCTCACTCTCAGCAGAGGCAGGCCTAGAACAGGAGTCTTTGGTAGCTGGTGACTCAGCTTAAGGATGCTCTTTCTTCTAAGTGTTACATATAGCTTGTGATTAAATGGCTTTCCCCTGAGAAAACCTGGAATTAATGCTTCTATTTTTATTGAAAAAGTTTCTCTGAAAAGTTTCACCTGCCGAAAAAATTGCAGATTTTGAAGAACTTTGAAGTAATTTTCTCTTGTCAGAAGACATTTTCTGTGAAAAATGTCAACCTGCTTTCAATCTGAACTGCACGTTTTATTATTTAGATTTAGATTTTTAATGTATTGTAATGACATTAATTATATTAATTCTGTATTTTCTATATTATATAATCATAATTGTGTTATGTTCATTACAGTTTATATAATTATATGTCATAGCTTTAGCAGATTGTAGCGTAGAAGTATGGAATACTACAGGTGATAATTAGAGGGCATTTATGAGGGAGGGGAGGAGGGGAACAAACTGGTTTGGGGACGGAGCATGATAAATCTCCTAAAGATGTGATGTGATGAGCATGGCTGCAAAGTCAGGGTAAAACATCTGTGTCCCAGGATTCCCGCCAGATTTACACTCTCACGTTTCACCTCTCTTGCTGTGACAGAAGATAGTCACGTCCCTTAATGCCCAGGTGCTCATCTATCCCAGAGTGACATTGTAACTACAATGCCCAGCCTTTCATTCAGCTCACACAATGCATGCCTATGCAGTATTCTGCTGCACAAGGCTTTGCTTTGTGTAAAATGCACAGCCTGGGCTTTGACCACTGCACTTGTTCAACGTCCTGGGATTATTTTTCTTTGCCGTATTCAATTTGCTAATCCAAGTGCTGACCAAACATTACTGTGGACAAATGGGCTCCCAGTTGCTTCCACTGGGTATATCTGTACGTCAGCTGGCCGTACTCTTCACTTTCTCTATGAGCTGTTGTTTAGTTGCTGGACCATACTTACTAGTTACTGATAAGGGGAAGCTGAGTTTCAGCCGTTTGTGGGAGATCCTACCTATAAATTGGCCATTGTGCTTGCAACATTTCTTTAGGAAATCTTATTCATGGGATTAAATTGTGAAAACAAAGATTTGTTGTACAGAAACATTGACATTCTTGTGCATCCAAAAAACCTAAGGAGAAAGACACAAGTCATAATAAAAAAAAAATAGCTCTCCAAGAAACTATGCAATGCAGCCTTTCTAATCCAACTGTAAACAAAGCATGGCACCAGGACACAGTAAAGTCTCTGAATAGAAATGAGAACCCGCAGGCCGTTTCTAAATTACAGGTTTAATCTTCATTACTCCCCATCTTTTACTGCCATCTACTGGCTATGACTGAATATACTCATCGTTGTCTCAGATAGACATGTTTCTCCTCTCCTCTGTGTATTTGAGAGCTACAAGTTTTGGTTAAAATCTTTTTTCTACTGGCCTTGGAAAGTTTGTCTTCCTTTCCTGCCTAAATCACTTTGATTCACTGTTAGCTTTTCAGCACAGCTATTGAGTTACTCGGGGGGGGGGGGGGGGGGGGGGGGAAGTAATTTTGGCAACTAGAAATTACTGTGAAATATTTCTTTATTTTCAAAATATGAACAAAACCTTTTAAATTACACAAAAATAACAAAACCAATACAGTTTTCCAGAATCTCAAAGTTCTTGGTGTTTATTCCAAATACTCTTGCTAAAAGCTGAGTTCCCTTTCTTTCAACACACTGGCAAGACTCTTCCCTCCCTTTTGACCTTCTCTCCATGTGCCCTGTCACCAAGCTCCCAACACAAAGATCCAGTTGGAACAGTAAAGAGTTGTATGGTTTTGGAGTCCACATCCAGGGACCGGGCCAGGAAGAAAAGGCTGTCTGGGAAGTTTTAGTTTTAGGTAATGAAAAGTGAAAAGAGAGTAGCCAAAAGAGCCACTTCTCTGTTAGGACTCACTGGTGCAACAGGAGTAAAATGTCAAAGAACAGGGAAATAATTCAGGCAGCAGAAAAAAAAATATATATATAACAAAAACAGTAAAAAATCCAGCTTAAAGAGGGACAGGAGGTAAAGGAAGTGTAGCAACCTTTCTGCATGTGGTGACTCTCCTAGCAGGATTCCCGTGTGAGTTCAGCAACTCCTAAGAGGTAAGGAGGAGTGCTGTATAGGGTAGGGTAATAGGATTGGCTTTAACAGAACCTGACTTTTTATTATCTCAGACAATACTGAATGTTGTGTTTTCAGAGGAAAGTAAATTCCATCACCACCTCAAATCTTTATTCAGTGGTGGGGTGGAGTAAAGCAGAACATCCTTCATATTCATGATGATGGCTGGCATTCGCACACAAACACACACCCACGCCCAATTTTATAATCAGGAAACATCAGAGAGAGGCTAGGACACGAGAAGTGAATTGCTTCTGTCAGCAGGGTTCCTCGTGTGACCCATATCACTTCGTGGAATACATTTCTCCCGAAAAACAGTGTACCAATAAGGAAACCGCAGAGAGGATTTTTGGAATGAATTAACTTGCGGGAGTGTGGCCATGGGGGTCGACAAGCCCCACGATTGGTGATTAACATCGGACTCTTAACGACAGGGCCATCAGGAATGTAAAGAGTTTAGAGGGAACAAAGAAGGGTGATTCAGGAGACGCCTTGCTGTCTTGGGCTGCTTGTTCTCTAGCAGTTAAGGCATGGAAGTTGCTGGTGTTTGCTGTTGCCAGGCAAAGTCGTTGACCAATGAATAGTGAGTGGAAAAGTACTGCTGTGGGGCGAATGGGATAAGAAGGGAGCCTGTCCTCAATGAAGATGATGAAGTTATGCCCTCAGTAAGAGAGAGTTGAAGTTATGTCATCAATAAAGCAGTAGCAGTTACTGATCCTAAAAGAACCCTGGTGTCCGTGTGGTCATTACGCCACATTAACTGAGATGCAATGCTTGTGTAGTGGCAACCTTGGGCTGTATTTGAGGAGAAATTATGATTAAAGAAAGAAGACAAGATCTTTTTTTCATTTTGAGGCAAGGTTTTTATTGTTAAAAAAAAAAAAATACACACAATCTCACAAAGTTTAATTTAAAACAGGCCTTTATCAAAGGTGCTGAAATCCACCTTGAGAATGAACCTCAAAAGCATCACAGGTTTTGTGGCCTAACCAGCAACCAGGATTGGCGAAATGGCTCCAAGGACCTTCAAGCTCCCTCAGGTGAAGGAAAGCAACTTGCTCTTTGAACATCAACATCCTGCTGCATGCCAGACAATAACAACATTCAGGTATTGGTTGATTTCATTGCTTCAGGAAACTGTCCCTGCTCTACTGCCCCAGTTAGTGTTGTAGCTTTAATTACTCTCCTGTAAACAATCAGATAGACATTGTAAGGTAGAAATCGTTCAGAAAAGGTCAATGCTTTCATGTTTGCTGTTGACAAAAGAAAACAGGACAGGATGGATTTTAATTATGGGGGGCCTTTGATGGATTTCTTCTCTCCTCCTACAAGCAAGCACTAGATAAGCCCACCTGAACGCACCAGAGCTCCCTGTGCCAGAACAGAACAGCAGGTTCCAAATCCACAGCCTTCCCTACTGGTGCAACACAACCTCCCAGAAAAGCTGTCTTGCTATTTTGGCCTCTCAGTTCACTGAGAACTGCTGTTAGTCCAACAGGATTCAGCTCATGTTGCCTCTTAGGAGGAATTTCTAGAGCATATGCATTTCATAAGGTCTTATAAATGTCTAATGAAAAGGTACTGTATTAGATCACACCTTGGACACTTTTCTTATGTGGCAGAGCAGGATTCTTCTCTGCAATCTATTCTTTGTGACTCTGATATGCTTTTATGCAACTTAGCTTTAAAGTAAATGGGATTTTTGCCACCCCCACAGAGACTGAGACTGTTTTTTTTTTATGAAAAACATACTGAATGACTTAGCTATAGGCATGTCTCCTTATGCCAGGTACAGAGTTGCTACCTGCCTGCAGATACTTGCCCCACAAAGATAATTCTTCTTTATTCCAGTGCTTTTCTTTACTAATCATAATCATAAACTTTTTGCACTGCTTTAGACAACTCCCCTCTTCACTTGCCACTTCTGACCTTTAAGATATCTTTAACGACTTGCCATAAAACTTTGAGTTGAGTAGGTTCAATCTCCCTACCCATTCTCCCTGTAGGCAAGTGCAGCCATTAGGTACATTACAGTTACCGGGACCTGGCGCAGAGAAACCAGAGAAAGGATGTCTCCGAAGAGCAGGCTCCAGACTAGAAGAGAATCACAGAGCCCATGCCTGCCTTGACACATCCTTCCTCTGCAAAACTCCCTGAGGACAAGAAAACAAGCCAATGACATTCTCAGAACTGGAGAAGGAATTTATTAACTCTGTGGTCTTCAGTCACTGTGACAGGCAAAAGGAGAATCCTATATCGCAGACAGATGCTCTTTTAAACTTAATCTAGTACTTACATATAATACGCTTTCTACAAAGTGCATGTGTAGACAATACTCATGGGTAAAGGAGTGTGTTATTTACTCAGTGACAGAGGCCAGTTTATATTCCTTTCATACTTCCACTCAAATACCCCAGATACTTACTGCCATTGTATTTGCCACAGCGATATGAAAAATAACACTTTGGAAAAGATTAAAAAAGCAGTCGATATTCATGACATCAAAAATAATCATGAAATGCAAGGGAAAGACCATGTCAGAGAGACATGTTAGAGGACACAGTAAGATGTTCCTATACCACCTAAGGAGTATTGCGTGTTCTACACCTCTCCATTACTTTCTCAACCTCAACTTTTCTCACTGCTGTACCAAGCTGAGCTTCTTATGCTGCGCCTCTGCTTGAGATTTGACCTGTAACTCCCCATCTTAGTCCAGTCAAGGTTCCACATAGATCTGTGGTGCTCACTGTCAGTTCACTCTTATCTTTCTTGACCAAGCAGGAAGGGTGATCAGGGTTTCTCCCAACCCGAGTTTTTGTTTTGTAACACAGGCAAATGCAAGTTCATCTGTAACCTAAGAAAGGATGTGTTGGGATAGTTCTCTGTGTGTGTGGTCTCTGTGTTTTTTATGCAGTCAGATTTGTGAATGTGTGGTTTGTGGTATATGTATGTGGCTGAGGAATGGTTTTCTGAGTTGAAATTTAGGTACATTGTACTCTACTTGTTTGTCACTGTAACACAAATTATAGCTTCCAAAGTTCATTGTAAATGTAGACATCTTGTTCCTTTGCCTTTTCACATGGAGCCAACAGCTGGCTTTCATCCAGTCTTCTTAAAACTGTAAATAAACAAAGACACGGAAGCAAGCCAGTGTGACTGTCACTACACAATTCATTGCTCAAGTGAGCAGATTCCTTTTCTTGATAAGGTCCTTCCAGATACTCAATTAGAAAAACACCTCCTATTGTGCATTCACTTTATGTCACGTTAACCCATAAGACTCTGCAGGAAGCCTTGGCTGGAGTAATGATACAGGGGAGCATCCAGAGAAAGGAATGGAGGATGAAGCCAAAGCAGATAGTTTGGATAGGGAAGAAGAAAATGATGGGTTCTGTGGCAAAGACCAGAGGTAGGAGTAGTTAACAAGTAGGGGAATAGGCTACCCCTCTGTTAGCTGCTATTTAATAGATTAGAAAGGAGCCAAAGACATATGGGAAGGTTCAGTGCCTGGGTGTGTGCACAAATGTTTGTTTATAAATGCTACTGCTGGAAGGTTAGCTCAGCGGCTTTATCAGTCTGTGGACACTAATGCTTGCACCTTTTTTAACATGGTTAGAAAATGGATGGTCTGATGTAGAGAATGGTGTGTTTTATCCAGCAAGATAAAACTCTGCATTAAGCTGAGACCAGTTCTGCAGGATGATGTGTGGCAGGGAAACTAAGCTAGGGCAGTGGGCAGCAGAGGCTCACCAGGCACCGAGTGAGCTCAAGAACGGCTCTAGCAAGCTTGTGCTAAATTTCTTCCTCAGTTTCTTCATGAAAAAGGCATATTTGCATGGCAGTACAGTACTATATTTTAGCCTTGTCAACTACCCAGTTTTTGACACACTCAGGAGCTGATCAAAACTTTTTAGATGTCAATCTGCCAACAGAAATTGTTCCATGGCCTTCACTGACTATTGGTCAGGTCCTTGATTTCTTAGCAAAGAAATTCTCATTTTCCATCATCATCAGCTTTTTCCCAAGTTTATCCCAAACTTTTTCCCAAGTATTTCCCAAATAATCAAAATTATTTTGCTTATAGGCTTTTCTGCATTTTATAACACAAAAATCCTGAAGGAAAACAGACAGTCCTTTTAAGTTCTTCCACCTAAAGGGATCCAAAAATTCTTTATTGACAATAATTCTCAGTTACTTCAACCAAATTTGAAACACATCTTCTGTCTGGTAGTACACAGAAGCCCTCAGAGGAGAGCATTTGATCCAACACTTCCCAGAACAGCGCCAAGCTAGGTGTTAAATTGGGATGGGCTGGTCTTCACTTGCCATGCTGAAGCAGGTGTACTGTATGTAGACTACCTACGCATTCATTTAGCATATGCAACTGAATTCTTTAACAATTTTTGAGTACTTCATTGATTTTATTTTGGCAAAAGTTATTAATGAATGTGATCTAATTTCATTGCAATCTCTGATAAATTTTCCACCAGAAAAAAATTAATAATAATAAAATAATACCAGATTCAGTATCGTTTTTCTCACTGTGCGCTGGCAGTATCTTGCAGAATAACATGAAGATCAAGGGACAATGACTTCTGAAGTCTGTTACCTTTCCACCACAGTAACTTTGTTATTTCTTCCAAGATAACCTTCCACAGCTTTAATGAAGATATTCTTTACTTCTCTCTTATGCCATTACTGTAAAGTATTCTTGATACAGGTTAGTGGAGCAGCTTTTTGCATTTGACTACTGTACCCTGCAGATATTCAATCTATGAACAGTTTTGAATCATTCTAGATTAAAGGATTTACAAGATTATCAATACTTTCCATTAAAGTCAGTGTAAGGTGTTTTTTTTCATAATAGAAGTCTTCAAAAACAAGCAAATAAACAAAACAAAGAAGGAACGACAACAAGAAAAAAAAAGGCTGGATTCTGTGAAATGTCAACAAACTGGCTTCAAAACAATATTAAAGATGTTACTTGAGAAGTATCTGTTGATGTTATAAGATGTAATGTAAAAGTAATTAAGATCAATCAATCCTCTACATTTTAGATCCAACCATACACTTCAATCACAAGCCCATTTTTCCACTGACTCAGTGGATCGAGTCTTGCATTTTTTGATTTATTATCTTCTCCTTTTAAAACTTTTTTGTCTTTTGATAAATGCCATAACTTTAATTTTTCAATAAGGAATGTAAAGTGGAAAGTTTAAGTAACCTGCTTGTGGTAGAGCATTGTACTTCCAATTTTATGACAACATCAACATAGGTACCAGCCGCAGTGAATATAAGGTCCCAATTATGCTAGCATGTGTGTAAAAGCATACTGTAGGACAGCTTCTATTCTGAAGAATTTGTGGTTTAAATTCATGCTTAAAGCCCATACAGTCTCTTACTTTTCCAAATAGATCTGAGAAGATATAGGTTTTCCAATTTAAAGGCAGTTCTGTAGCTTTGAATGTCTTTCTTTTCCAAAATGGAAAGAAAAATATGTATTTCTAAATGTCTGTATTTTATAAAATATATCCCCAGAAAAATACTGTTTACTATAAAAAAAAAAGTATTTTTTTGTTTTACATAATAAAAATAATTTGGAAATTCTGTATTGAAATGTTACTTTCTGCAATTGTTGAAGCAAAACCTTTCCCCTTTATTGAAAGTTATCACATTTTTTTCCACGAAATACCTTACAAAAGTCGGTTTGTATCAAAGTATTTGCACATATTTCAGCTTCAGTTAACACTACATTCTCTAATTAAAAAACTTTTTAGCTCAATCTGCTGTTTGAACTAGTCTACTGCATGAATGTGCTCTGTTTCAGAAAGATGGATGCAGATACCTTGTACATCTCATGTTGTGCAAAATCTTCAGAACTCCTATTTTCCCCTTAAATTTCTCAGTAGAGGTCAAGGCCCCTAAGGAGCTACTTTATAAGCAGAAAATGTTATTAATCGCTACAAATCCTCAAACAGACTCTACCTATCTGATCTAGAATTCTTATAGCATACCATTGTCATTTCCCAGCACTCAAAATTCATGGGGGTTTGTTTAAAATCATGAATTTTTTAGAATAATGATGAATTTTAGCACTTCCAATCTGTCTTTTAGTATCTAAGCCCAAAGCAGTACATGTGAAGGGTTATTCCGTAGCCAGCATGGAGTATGTTAGTTCTGTACAAGGGAATGCAAACACAGATTTTTAGGTTAACACAGAACTCCAGAGGCAAGGATTATGAAAGAGAGCCCTGTGGATAAATGTGATATTTGTTATAAAAATCACAAAGTATTTGATTTTTAGGAGCTGCACAATCTAATGCAGGTACCTGGGGGATTACAAAGATGAAGCTGGGTTCCCTGGGCTGCCCACACAAACCATGGGAGGAATCAGTAACCTAAGGAGAGAAACTCACAGGATACAACGAACGACAACTTATGCACACCAGTGCGAAAGAGTGAGAGAAAAGGTGGGGTTCAAACCCCACCCCTCCAAGAAGGCCAGGCTCCCAGCCTGACGCAGCAGCAAGACATATCCTACCACTCAGGATCTGCAAAAGCAACCTCCCCTGGACTCAGGTCATAAAACAATCCTTCCTCGCAGTACCCAGGGTCTTCCTAGCCACCCCTCAGCCTGTGTGCTCCCATGCACAGCTAAAGCTGATGGGAGCTCTGCTTGTGTACACAATACACATAATTCAGTGTGTAATGACACTCTGGGTGCTTTAGGGTATCTCACCTGACCTCCATCTGCAGGTATGAATCTCCCATGTTCCTGTGCCATGTGTCCTAGCCTCGTGCAGGTGTCTCATGTCCCACCCAGCTTGTAAGAAGAGCAAGTTCCATGGAAAAGAAACACATGTATTATTCAAGCAGCTACCCAAAATCAGCAGATACTTGAAAACAGGAGCATTGATCTCTTTTTGACTCAGTTCCCCATCCCTAGAATGGGATAATAATCTCAGCTGTTTGCAAGAGCTGCTGGATAAAATGCATCCATTAATGCTTATGAACCATGGATATATAGCAGTACAAGCCCTGCAGGATAAAAAAGAAAAAAAAAAAAAAAAGGAATGAATAATTCTGCATCTAGTCTAAGTGTTATATAATATGCATTAAGTAATAGCTTGAGCTGCACATTGAGTGAGGATGAAAGGGACTACTGAAAGACAGCCCATTTGCTGAAAAAGGAAGGATCCTGTGGGAAGAGGAATATGTGATCATCTAATTAAGAAATGGATAATTATCTCTGCAAATCAGGGGGCTGAACCTCAAGCTTACAAGTAGCATCAATTCTAGTATTTCTTTACTTTTCCTTGCTTAACTTTTCTGCTTCAGTGTCTTTGTAAAATGTGTTTCAGTTCCCTTCCAAGAGTAAAACCTTAACAGCAATAGACCTCATGCTGAGGAACAGTGCAGTTGTCACACACACACGCCGACCAAGCTGCATGGGAAACAGGGTCTGGCTCTCCAGGGCTTCAGGTCAGACACCTTCCAACTGGGGAGCTGGAGCAACAGCAGGCAAAGTACATGGAGCATGAAACACTCATGGCCTTCTGGGCTCGTCCTGGAAGGAAGATGAATTGCAGAGTCCCAAGTCCCAAGCTGCTGTCAGGAGGGTGCTCCTTCATTCCCCCTGGCCTATTCATCATCATCTACTCTCCTTCACACCTTCTTATGCTTACTTAGTGCCTTCATTTCTTTTTGTTTGCTGCCAGACCTTAAACTCTGCTCTCTCAGCCACTGTTTTCTCTTGGCTGCTATGCTGGTATTTTATCCCCTGCTGACATATTCATCCTGGGTGCTTCAGTCCCTGGCAAACCCTGTTCTTGCGTTCCCTGTAGCACATGCTCCCCAGTCATCTACTGCTTCCTGTGTTCATTGTAACTTGGGCACCAGGAAATGCATGGAAGAGCACAGAAGGGATAGTCTTCTCGCTCCAAATATTGGTGACTGGTGCCACAGTGACAAACAAGAATTGCAATAGCAAGGATGGTTGGCCAGTCGGAGTGTCCTATGGTACTCGTGCGGGAATGACAGACACAGAATTCAAACAGCAGGCATGAGCTGGAGCATGCTCAGTGCACCTCCAGACAGCAGCTTCAGATAATTTTTCAGTTCAACTCCACAAATCATTACTAACTGTGTAATGAAAATATTTTTTCAGAAGGCGATTACCTGGAGAAATTTGATTGCTAATATCTGGAGGGTGAGGGGCTTTGTTCTCCCCTCAGTTAGGAACTATAAAACACGTACCACACCTAGATTTTGACTTTCCATTCAAAAGCATGGAATCACTGCAATTTAGGAAGCCAAGACCTAAAACAAATTCAAATGAGCAAAAGCAAAGAATTTTTACCTCACCTCATTTTCAGAACTAAGTGTCTTCTACTGAACTTTTCAAACAAAAAGTACAAATTTCAGTCCAAGCTATCACAGTTTGGCCAATTTACAAGTAACTCAAGCTTGATATTTCCACCATTTGCAGTGTTAATTCTAGGGTCTAGTCAAGGGCATGGGGGCCCAGGTGGTGCTCTCCTCCATCCTACCAGAAAGGGGAAATGGTGTGAAAAGGAGGAGGAGGAGGGGCTAGTGTGTCAACAACTGTTTGCAGAGCTGGTATCTGCAACAGGGTTTTGTTTTCTTCTACCATGGGACCCTGTTGGAGGATCAAAAAACAAAACAAAACAAAACAAAACAAAACAATAATAGACCCTTTCTAGGAAATCAAGGTGCCATTCTGAAGTGCCTGCACACTAATGCATGTAGCATGGGGAATAAACATGAGGAACGAGAAATGTGTGTGCAATTGCAGGGCTACAGTCTCACAGGGATCACAGATGCGTGGTGGGCTGGCTCATATGGCTGGAGTGTTGCAATGGAGGGATTCGGGCTGTTTTGGAGGACAGGTTGGGATGACGAGGAAGTAGAGTTGCCATTTATGTGAGAGATTGCCTGGAGTGCCTGGAGCTCTGCCTGGGGATGGATGAGGAGCCAACACAAGGATGTGAGCAACACAAGAATTAAAGAGCACACCAGTACAGGTGACATTGTAGTGGGTGTCTCCTGTAGGCCAACTGATCAGAAAAGAACAAGCAGATGAGGCCTTCTTCAGCCTCACACTTGCAAGCCCTGGTAATTGTGAAGGATTTTAACCATGCCCCATACCTATTGGAGGGGCAACACAGCAGGGCAGAAGCAATTCAGAAGGTTGCCAGAGAACGCTTATGACAACTTTTTAACGGAAGTGATAAAGAAGCCAATGAGGACAGGTGCTCTGCTGTACCTCATACTTAAAAACAAAGAGGGGCTCACTGGGGATGTGGAGGCTGAAGGCAGACTTCACTGTAGTCACCATGAAATAGTGGAGTTCCTGAGAGGAGGCAGCAGGCCAAAACACAAGGAGACAACCCTCAACTTCAGGAGAGCGGACTTTGGCCTCTTCAGAGAGCTGCTTGGTAAGGTTCCACAGGATAAGGCCCTGGAGGGAAGAGGGGTCCAAAATACCTGGTTGATATTCAGCAGTCACCTCCTCCAAACTCAAGAGAGGTCTGTCCTAGTGTGCAGGAAAGAACAAAAATGCTGGGAGGCCTGCATGGATGAACTATGGTCTCCAGGTCACACTCAAACACAGAAGGAAAGCATACAGAGGGTAGAAGCATGGACGGGTAACCTGTGAAGAATACAGAGGCAATGAGCATCCAGTGATGAGGTTAGGAAAAAAAAAGCTCATCTGGAACTCAGTCGGACCCAGGATGTCAAAGACAACAATAAAGGTTTCTGTAAGTTCATACGTGACCAAATGTAGACTAGGAGAAGGAGACACTGCTGAAGGAGACAGTGGGCCTGGTTGGGCCTGGTTATACAGGTGATGGAAATGGCTGAGGTACTGAATGCCTTCTTTGTCTCAGTCTTTACTAGTAAGACTGGCCTTCAGGAATCCCAGGTCCTAGAGTCCAGGGGAAAAGGCTGGAGCAAGGAAGATGTATCCTTGGTGGGAGAGGATAAGCTTATTAGATAATACTTAAGCACATTGGACATACGTAAAGTGCCCTGATGGGATGCAGGATGTCATTGTGAGGCCACTCTGAATAATCCTTGATTGATAATTATGATTGGTTGAAGTGTCTGAAGACTGGAGGAAAGTAAACATCACTCCTGATTTCAAGAAGGGCAAGAAGGAGGCCCCCAGAAACTACATGTCAATCACACTCAATTCAGTTCTTGGAAAACCACTGGAGTAGGTAATCCTGGAAACCATTTTCAGGCATATGAAGGGCAAGATCAGTAGTGGTAATCAGGAGTTGCCAAGGGGAAATCATGCTTGACCAGCCTAATAGCTTTGTATGACGAAATGAGTGGCCTAGTAGATGAAACAAGAGCAGTGGACATTGTCTTCCTGGACTTCAGCAAGGCCTTTGACACTATCCCAAATAAGAATCTCACAGAGAACCTGTTGATGTATGGGCCAGATGAGCAGACAGTAAAGTGGACTGAAAACTGGCTGAACAGCCAGGCCCAAAGGGTGGTGATTAGTGGCACAAAGTCTAGTTGGAGGCCAGTAACTAGCAGCATACTCTCAATGGTCAATGCTGGGTCCAAACCTGTTTAACATCTTCCCTAACAATCTGGATAATGGGGCAGAGTGGACCTTCAGCAAGTTTGCTGATGACACAAAACAGAGAGGAGTGGTGGATACAGCAGAGGATCATGCTGTCATCCAGAGGGACCTCCACAGGCTGGAGAAATGGGCTGACAGGATGCTCATGAAGCTCAACAAGATGTGCAAAGTCCTGCACCTGGGGAGGAACAACCCCAGGCACCAGTACATGCTGGGGGTCACCCAGCTGGAAAACAGCTTGGCAGAAATGGTCCTGGTGGACACCAAGTTCAACATGAGCCAGCAATGCGCCTTTGCAGCCTTAGGCAAAGTATTGCCAGCAGGCTGAGGGAAGGTAACCCTCCCCTCTCTTCAGTCCTGGTGAAGGCACACCTGGAGTGCTGTGTCCGGTTCTGGACTCCCCAGTACAAGAGAGACATGGACATACTGGAAAAAGTCCAACAGAAGGGTTCAAAGATGATTAAAGGACTGGAGCACCTCTCCTATGGGGAGAGGCTGAGAGAGCTGGGACTGTTCAGCCTGGAGAAGAGGCTCAGGGAAGTCTAATCAGCACATATAAATACCAGAAGGGAGGGTGCAAAGAGGATAGAGCCAGGCTCTTTTCAGTGGTGCCCAGTGCCAGGACAAGAGACAGGCAATGTGTGCGAACTGAAAAACAGGAACTTCCATCTGAATATTAGGAAACACTTCTTTATGTTTGTGTTACTGAGCAATGGAAGAGGCTGTGGAGTCTCCCTCCTTGGAGATCTTCAAAAGCTGCCTGGATGTGGTCCTGAACAACCTGCTCCAGGTGTCCCTTGCTTGACCAGGGAGGCTGGATCAGATAGACTCCAGAGGCCCTCTCCAACCTCAACCATTCTGTGATTCTGCACTGTTCTAAATTTATAAAATACTTGCAAATAGGTGATCAAAACTGTTCAGAAAGCATAGAGATGCCGAAATTAGTCTCAACATATGATAGTTATAATTATTATCCAAGTTGGCAGATTAATTTCTTCCAACATAACTTTTGAAAAGGGATGGAGTACCAAAGCAAAGGAAGTGTGTTACCAACTGTCAGCCAGGGAAGGAAAAATGAGACTACCCTGTAATTCTTAAATTTTCTAATTATTAAAATAATTTAAAACATAGAGGAAAACATTGCTAAATTTCTAAAAAAGAGTGTAATAAAGTACAGTACATTTCCATGGCTTGTACATTGTAATTTTTTGATGTTGAATGTTTTTTTCAATAAAATTCTAATATTAATATGAGAAAAAAATAATTATCAGCTGCATTGAAAATTTGAAAAATGTCTGAATTTTGATAAAGCATTTCATAACATTTACGCATAATAAGATTTCCTTTAAAAATTGATTCAGATAAGCATCCTCCAAAATTTTGTGCCTTGAAAATTGTAAAAGTTCACAAAGTTCACAAAGTGACATAAACATAAAGTAAGAAAATAAACATAGAGTGGAGGATTCAAAATTGTGGGACAAATTATCTTTTTGTTTCTTATGTGTATAGTGGGGTGCAATGAGGAGAACTGCAATAATAATTTCCATACAGGATTTGGAAAGTGGAGTAAGTAATTGAATTGGGAGCATTGATGCCGGTGTGGGTGGAAGTACCTTGAATGCTCTGATGGCATTTTGAATTTCAAAACAGCTCACTAGTTCAATTTTGGTCTCTGGGGTAGCTAAGGCTTTGTCTGCTTGCAGTTGTGGGAGGGTCTGCATTACAGATTTTTTTTCTTTTTGTTTTGATATCCATCAAATCCAGGTTCACAGTTCATGAAGAAGTAGGTGATGTCTCATGCAGTCCAACAGCATCCTGGCTTGTATGAGGAATAGTGCAGCCAGCAGGACCAGGGGGGTGATCATCCCCCTGTACTCTGTCTGCTCTGGTGAGGCTGCACCTTGAGTACTGTGTTCAGTTTTGGGCCCCTCACTACAAGAAGGACATCGAGGTGCTGGAGTGTGTCCAGAGAAGGGCTACAAAGCTGGTGAAGGGCCTGGAACACAAGTCCTGTGAGGAGCGGCTGAGGGAACTGGGGTTGTTTGGTCTGGAGAAGAGGAGGCTCAGCGGAGACCTCATTGCTCTCTACAGCTACCTGAAAGGAAGGTGTGGGGGGCTGGGGGTCGGCCTCTTCTCACAGGTAACTAGTGATAGGACTAGAGGGAGTGGCCTCAAGTTGCACCAGGGGAGGTTCAGGTTGGAAATGAGGAGACATTTCTTCTCAGAAAGAGCAGTCAGGCACTGGGACGGGTTGCCCAGGGAGGTGGTGGAGTCACCGTCCCTGGGGGGGTTCAAGGAAAGGCTGGACCTGGTGCTTAGGGACATGGTTCGGTGGGTGACATTGGTGGTAGGGGGGTGGTTGGGCCAGATGATGGTGGGGGTCTTTTCCAGCCTTAACGGCTCTATGAAAGCATACTCCAAGGCACGGCTCGCCGGCGCACACTCAGCCCGAGACTTGTTAGCAGCCCGTCTGGGCGCTGCCCGCCGAGCACCGCCCCGCCCGGCCGGCGCTTCCCCTTTAAATGCAAACGAGGCGGCGGCGCCGGCCCCCGCGGCCTGCGTTAAAAGTTCGGCGGGGCCATTTTGGGGCAGTAAGACCCAGCGCCGGCCCCAGGACGCCCGCCGAGCGCCGCGCACCCACCCCGACCCGCCCTGTCGCCATGAGCGAGGCGGCGGAGAACACCCCTGCCGCCACGGCGCCCACCGACACCACCCCCACCACCGCGGCGGCCGACGGAGCCCCGCCGGCACCGCCCGCAGCCGCCCCGGACGCCAAGCCCAAGAGCCCCGGCAGCGCCGCCGCCGCCAGCACCACCACGACCACCGAGGCGCCCGGTGCTGCTGCAGCCGCTGCCCCCGCCGCCACCGGGGCGGCGGAGACGGAGAAGAAAGTGCTGGGTGAGTACCGGGGCTGCACGTGGCCGGGACGGGCGGTGCCGCTGTCCTCGTCCCCGTCCCCCCCCGCCGCTCCCCGCCTCCGCTCCGTGAGTCAGGAGCGGGGCTGGGCGGGCTGCCCGCCCGGTGCGCCCGCGGCCCCGGGGGGGCTCCTCTTAGCCCGCTGCTTCATCGGCAGCAGGCGGGGGGGGGGCTGCCGGGTTGCCTTCCACATGCTCGAGCCCAGGGTGGCGGCGCGTGTTGTCTTCCCGACTGCGATTAAACTGGATCAACCTGTTGAAAAGGGCCAGGCTGCAGCGAAGCAGTTCTAGTGGAAATAGGCTGCTATTTATACACGGCTAATCGTATTTGTAATCTACTGCGTGACTCGAGGAGGCTAGCAAGATGAAAGTGAGGCTGGCTGGTAGCGTACAGTCCTGAACTTTGCTAACACAACATCTCCGAAGAGAAAGTGCAGAGCCCTGAACTTCACGAAGACAGCATCCTCTCTTCTTCTCAAGAGAAGGATTGAGGTCACAGTGTGGCAGGTACAGGAGCTGAGGTAGGAGGGAGGCTAGCAAAACAACCGTAGGTACAGCCTGCGTGGTTTTTCCCTCTTGTGTTATCAGATCTGTGAGTAATCAGTTGAGGCACACTGGTATCTTCTACATCAGGCCGCTTCTGGCCTTAACGCGGCTTGCTTCGCTCTTAGTAATGTTTTTAACTAGTTCACCTTTTGCTATTGCTTCATGGGGGAGTGAAAGAACAACTGCCTGTTCTGGTCTAGCAGAGAACATAACCTATCACAGCAATGCTTTTGCAAATTGGTCTTATTGCTAGGCAAGCTCTTTAGGAGATGTGAGAAAACGACGACTGATGCCAATTCAAAATGGACTTGTATACCTGCCTACCTCAAATGTCCCTGCTAACGGTCTTGTAAATATGTTCACTTAAGTCTCCTGTTTAAAAAAGTCTCCTCTTAAAAAAATCCCATTAGAAGCAAGGTCCGAGACGTGCTCTGAGGGTCTGATTTCTAGGTGTAAGGGCAAAGATTAATCAGCTTTCTCTTATATTTTTCTTAGCCATGTTTTCATTAACTTAGTAATTTGGGCATGGGTAGGAGTAGTTGATGATTGTTTCCTCTGATGGGTGTACAGTGTCTCGTGGAAATACGTGGACTTCTGCTCCCTAGTGGGATAGGACTCATTGCATCAACTATCTTTGAATTGTCAGTGAAACTGGTTATGGTTTCCTCTGGGCTTGTCCTTCTTCCTGCCTGATCTCTCCACTATGACAGCTCAGGCTTAGCAATGTCTGTGCCATGGTCACGTGGACATAGAGTATAATACTATTGTCTGATGTTCTTCCCCTCACAGTAATGCTTAGGGGAGACTGTAAGACTGTGCAGATAGGGAATATTTCCCCAGTATGCTATTCTAGAGACTGACAGAAGTCTCCAGTATATTCTTGACAGCTTGTGCAAAATGTTGTTCGAGCCAGCTCTGAAACCATGTGTGTGGATTTCCATTTGTCAGCAGCCAGCTGGCCACACAGAGTTTTGACTGCTGCTCCTCACACCAGTTCTCTGGTTCCTCTGTGAGGGTTTCTGTTAAACTTCTAGGCTTCTCTTCCTAATCTGATTGAAAGAGGCCAACAGATTCAATGGCTATTTTGAGGGGGAGGAAAAGGATGATCGTGAGGGAATCAGTGGTATTAGCCTTGTTTATTACAGCAGGCTAAAACCTGCATGCACAACTGGCTCCTGTTTCTGTGCTTGTTCCACCCCCTTCACTTTTTCCCCCCTTGACTTATACAGTGAGGTCTTGCATGTTTCTAGTGTCTTCGTGTTAGCAGTAAGTGTCTGTACCTGGTGATGTCCCCATGAAACTAAACCTAAAAGCACACTTATAAATGTTGATGCCAAAGATGGTTATTGTTACACAGTCAATGCGAAGCAGTGAAACTCGGGTTTTTCTCTTGAAAATAAGGAGAAAGCTGGGAATGGATGCTGGATTAGGTAGTTTTTTCTCTAATAACAGTCTCAGTCTTAAATTGGTTTTGTTTATTCTAAATGTGAACATTTGCCAAAACCTTCACTTCTGAAAAGTGAATAAATAGTAATGGTATGGTAAATAGTCTGTTACTATTTTCAGTAGACCACAGCAACAGTACAACAATGGACTGCTACCAGCAAACACTGCTTCTATAGCTGTGTATTGAGAGGAGGAGGTGGTCACTCTTCTTGTCTCTCAGGTATATGAGAATGGCAAGACTGTATGGGACTGAAAGTCTGTCTAGCTGTGTAACTGCCTAGTGAGTGTTCACAGAGAAGAATGCAGGTGTAAAACAAGTGAACTTAATTGTTTGCAGTGTGTTCTTCTTGCCTTTAGCAGACTGGCTTGGACTTCTGAACTGGAGACTCTCTAGACTTTTTCCCTTTAATTGATGCTTGTTTTTCCTGAACATATGTTAGGCTCTTAGCAAGTAGGCATTTGCCTGATGAGACCACTTTCAGGTATCTGCTGTATAAATTATAGGATGACTGCGTGGTCATGCTATGTAGTAAATAACATCTATTAAAGAATAGAGCCCAAAATTCTCTTTCCTACAGGTTTGGAAAGTACAAGTTTGTTGTCCCCACCCAGTTGCTGACAGGGAAGGAGAGGCTGAGCTTCTTCCATCACTCGAGTTCCTCCCACAGGAGGAACCTATATGTTGGAGGAACAGGTTTCACCAGATCCTATAAAACACTGCAGTATGGCTTCTAAATAAGATGCAAATTTGGTATTGTATGAGACAGGAGCTTGTCTTCTTCCTAGAACCCTCAGGACATGTACTTGGTCAGTTTATAGCTGATATTTCATGGAAGGCTTCCAGAAGTAGGAATAAAAAGAAAAACAAATGTTGGGTTCTTTTGGTTAAAGTGAAGTTGACAATGCAAGAAAGAGCTCATCCAAAATAAAGATGTGCTGCCCTTTTCAAATGAGAGTTGTGTGGTGTTTGTGATACTGCTTCTTTAGTCAGTTCTGTTTTCCAGTAAAGAAAGGGTGACACTGAGTGAAAGAGGAGACTTCTAAATAGCTTCAGCTAGATGTGAAACATAGCTACTAAACTAAAGAAAACTGGTAGATGGCAGGTTTACAGCTTCATTGCCTGTTTCTGGGATAAGAAGTAGAGAAGAGATGAATGGCCAATTCTGAAAATAGAGCTGGGCTTCATTTTTAGATGCTGCATGCTAACTTCTTAATGAAGAACAGTAAGTTAAGGCACTAACCTGTGCCTGCTACCACATTAGTATAAGCTGAAATAGAGATGAATACCTTAAGCATTAAGGGAGCAGAATCAGTCTAGTCTGACTTCATGGGCCTGTATAAAAGTATTTTTTGTAATACTAATCATAGAATCACTTCTTCTGTACTTATGTTCTAGAGCAACTTTAACTTTTCTTTCCAGCCACAAAAGTTCTTGGCACCGTCAAGTGGTTCAATGTGAGAAATGGATATGGCTTTATCAACAGGTATGTTTAAACTATTTTGTATACACAATGTACTAAGACTTGTGGTACAGATAATATGCCTTACATTAGTAGTTGCAACAGCAGACCTGACTACCGGCTCAGGCAGTTAGTGGCCAGGGTTGGCCAGGCATTTAGTAAACTTGGATGCCTTCTCTGGGCCTCTTTCCACCATATACCCTTCATAGAAAGTGTGTGTGGGGGGGGGGGGTCAACACAAGGGGGAGGGGGGTCAAACTCTGTACAAATGTAGTCTGAGTAAACATACCTCAATTCTAATGAGCTGTATGGTCTTTCACGACTACCTGGATTCTTTTAAAGATGTGAGGAAGGCAGGAGGATGGGGGAAGGGAAAAAATTTTGGATAAAAAAATCAAGTGTATTTAGAGACTAGTCAAAACACCCATTCTAAATGCAATTTGAGCTTCTCTCATATGAGAAGATACTCCAGGCCTGGGTTCACAGAACTTCATTCTCTGAATATAAATGAATATCTGAATGGCACCAATAAGGGCTGAGCTGTAAGTCAGGCTCATCACATCTCAACCTTATGTGTTTGAGACCAATACTTCCAAGTTACTGGAGGGAATTCCAGTTTTTAAGGCTGGAATATCTGTGGTGTTGAGCTTAAATCTCTTGTGTGATTTATGAGAAATGAGGCCCCTGCATAGAACAGTTGTCTTGCAAAAGACATACCTGGCACTTCATTTTTGTCCTGCAAGTTCTTAATCTATTACACAACAGGTAGACTTGGTGAAGTTGGACACTGTAGAATGAGAGTCCTGTTTTCAGGATCTGAAGCCAGTTCTGCTACAGGAAATGCTGAAATTACTATTCCAGTATCTAGTGACTACTATCTGGTGCAATATAAAAGAAAAGCTTGAATTAGGAAATGCTCTTAGTCTTTTGTAGTGCTTGAAAGTGGGAGCCTTCAGCTGGATATTGTGAGACAGCTAACAAGTTGCTGCACCAAGCTGAAGTCAGTCAGACCAAGCACAGGAGAGTTAGGATGACATATCTTCCTCAAACTCTTTGTGAGGGACCCAGCCATTCCCTCTGCAGAGAATTGAGTGACCAGACTGTAGGGTCTGGTTGTTTTTGCTGTATGGGAATACAGAATCAAGGTCTCTGACATCTTCATGTTTTGTTTGCAGGCGTCTGAACTGGCTGGTGTAATCTAGACAGTCTAATGACTTCTTTTCTGGTTCTCCCACCAGTGGATGCTCCTAGCACCTCTTGTGTGGAGTTGCCTGGAGTTTCTCTGAAAGAAGAGCTCTGTTAACAGCTGTGGCCAGTCCTGTTGATAGTCTTGCTTGACCTCTAGGATAGTAGCTCAGGTTGCATGCCCTGTAGAAGATGGGGGGGGGGGAGGGGGGGAGGGAGTGGTGGAATAGTGAAAGGCAAGTAGTCTAGTCATTACTCTGTCCTGTGTTGAAACAAAATACTGAATGCTACCCTGCAGATTACAGGGAACCTCCCTCCTGTTCCCCCCCCATCCTTAAGAAGAGCTTGGGGGGGCTCCTTTCTGCTCTTAAACATATGACTGGAAATTCAGAGCAAGGTCCTGATAGTACAGCCTTATACAGAATGTGTGGAATTCAGGGGATGTACAACAGCCTGGGGGAAGGGAGGTTTTTTTTACTTGTAAAGTCAGGGATTTCTATCTAAGTATGTTAGTGTGAAGTCTTATGACTTATCACTTTCTTTTCACAGAAATGATACCAAAGAAGATGTGTTTGTTCATCAGGTAAGAGAGCAGTAATTATACTTGCAGATGTGTGTTATCCTTGGCCTGTGGTAGGCTTCTTGTGTAGCTTCTGGAATAGCTGGGTGGCTGAGGTCAGCTTATCTTTGCTGCTCCTTAGAATATTTACTCCAAATATCACATCTTGGCATGCATGCATTTCAGGGAGGAATAGGAGGGTATGTTTTCTTTCTCTCTGAAGTCATAATTGAAGGAATAGGTATTATAAACCTTCATGCTGTCTTCTGTCTGCTCTGATTTGAACACTAAACTTCTCCCCCACCCTCAGGGAGACTTCCTATGTTTTGTAAATACTTCTGCTGTTTGTCCTTCTTCCCTTCCCCCACTTTATAATGCTCCTCCTGTGTCTTCTGTTTCTTCCCACCCTTTTTTTCACTTTGAGGTCTGTTCTGTCTGCCCTCCCTGGTATTGGAGAGAAAGTGATCTAGTCTGGCTCTTGACCAGGCTGGGTTGCCATCAGCTGTTGCTGCATGAGGCAGCTGTTCTTGGGAAGAAGGGGAGGAAGGCTGTGTGCCAAGTGTGCCCAAGTAGGGAGAGATTGCCAAGCAGCCTGCCATTGGCTAACCTTCCTTGAACTGTCAGTAGGCTGTACTAAGCTTGTACCGGGAGTCTTGGGTCACAGACGGCTAATGGGAAGGCAGAGGATGCTGCTTCCATGCTGATGTAAACCGATTGGCTGGCATGGATCTGGTTTTGCATCATCTGAGACTTCACCAGCAAATGAAATACTATCCTTGGAGCTTGTCCCTGTGAAAGGTCTGCAGGCCACGTGAGCCTTAAAAGCAGAGCTTTCTTCGTGGTGTGACAGTATTTCCATGAAATGTAGCTGGTGAACTTGCACTCAGAGTTGGTTACAGATGGAGAGGGTATGTGCATATGTAGTTAAACATCTTTGGTAAACATCAAGAGTCAGTTTAGCTCCTGTAGCTTCATGACTAAATACCCCAGGCTAACTGTTTCTCTGGGTCAAGGATTTAGACCCATTATCCCTAAAATGGGTGGAACCAGGAGGGAGTAAGACTCATGCCTGTAACAAGTGAAGATATGAGGAAGTATTCCCAGTACACATTCCCAGTTTAGTTAGTGGTCTGGGAGCAAGAGCTCTCAATGTGTATACAAACTTCTCAAGAGGTCTTAATTCATATACAAATTTCTAACAGTTAACCTCCTTCCTTAATGAACATGTGTTGTGTGCACACTGATATACTCCCTTCTGGCTGCTGGTACAGCATCTGTGCGTGGAGGGAGATGGGAAGAGTTCTCATAACTGAAAGGTGTTTTGAATAGGCAGCACTGTAAAACTGTCCTGAAGGCAAACAAGGTCTCCCTGAGACCTGTGTGAAGATAACCAGCTGTCCTACTGATGACAAACATGACACAGATCAGTGTTTTTCTTTAAGACTGCCTGTGCAGACTCAAAACAGTGAAGGCCCACAGCAGGATGCTATTATCTGCTGTTTTGTCTCACCCGTGGAGATGATTATTTACCTGTATGTAAACTGGTGCTGGCAAGAACTTGATTTTCAGCTGTGGAAGATAAGATGCTCTAGGCATGAGCACTGAGCAAAACTGGCTTGGTGTTTCAGAAACACCACATCACATGCAAGCTTGCATCTGATTAAACCTGTCTGGGGGCTCTGTATGGCAGTGTAGATTCCTCCAGATGCAGCCTACGTCAGCCGTGATCAGATGTTCCTAAACTTTTCCATCCCGAGCTGTTCCGGTCCGTGGACAATGGCAGGAAGCGGGGGTGCGAAGGAGTGATGGGTCTGCTCTCCGCTTGGTGGTGCAGTGGGAGGAGGTCCTTGCTCAGGGTGTCCTGGCTGGGGCTTCTGCCCTGGTGCCCCTGCGTGGTGCTGGGGAGCTGCTGCCTGGCCACTCAGGGCAGGAGCTGCCGGGCAGGGAGTGGTGTGAGGAAGGCGATTCAAACATGGCTAAGCAAACATCCTGCCAGCAGCTCCCTCGCTGTTCTGTGTTAGTGCCTGTGCAGCTCCTCCTCCCCTTCCCCCACGCCCTGCCCGGGGAGGGGCTGGATTATACATCTAATCCCTTTAGAATAAGGTTGACCTAGTTGAACAGATACACCCTCCTCCTCCCTCGGCGCGCACATAGTGGGGAGGGAACAGCCCGGTCTCATGATCGGAATGGGGGTTAACTCTCAGTGTGTGTCTATTGGATGCTATTTATAAATGAGCACAGATTAAAATGCTTTTCTCTTTAGGGCATGCATGGCTTGCTTTGAATTAACCCTTTGTCTTGTGGGGGACCTGAGCAGTGGTTTGGGGAAGGGCAAGACTTGCTTGGCTTTGTCTTGCTTGTTGTCCTTGTGCAGTTTGCTCGTGTGAGGTGCTGCTGAGGGCACTGTGTCAGTTAGGTGCAGTGCAAGCAGTGGGCATTACGTATCCTCACAAAGGAGTGTGAGAGGGAAGGAGGAGGGAGTTCTGCAACTTAACACCATTAAAAGTGTAGGTAGCTAGAGAAGCTTTTCTTGAGGCATAGTTTGAGTCAAGAAGCAGTGAGGTGAAGCTTGTGCAGCAAAGGAGATTAATCTTTTTTTCTACATTTCGCCAGGCTGTATCTTCATGCACAGTGTTTATAGTGCAACCTGGTATAGATGTACCAGTAACTGATGTGACGAATTTTGGCTATCACTGTGACAATGCT
Organism: Anser cygnoides; assembly: GCF_040182565.1. Taxonomy (NCBI): domain Eukaryota; kingdom Metazoa; phylum Chordata; class Aves; order Anseriformes; family Anatidae; genus Anser; species Anser cygnoides. The sequence continues at coordinate 105,172,615 of NC_089873.1, read as the reverse complement.
GGATGTGCACATGATGTGGTGATATCATGAGGGTACAGAAAGAACTCTTCCAAACAAAGTACTGAACTAGCTCTGAAGTTTATCATAGCTGTCTGTTCATCAGTGTTCCCTTGGGAAAGGAAAGGCTTTGTGTTAGCTGTCAGTGCTGCCTGTGTTAACACAAAGGCGCTTGAGCTTGCAGAATGGTGGTGAACAGTAACAGGGAGAATAGTGCTCTCTCCTCTCTGGATATACAGAGTACAAGTCTTTTTCTCTAAGCTTGGAGCTTAGGCTTGTTAGCAGCTTATTTCTGCAGTGTTTACCTACAGCTGAGGTAGTAGTAAAGCCATCCACTTACTGTCAAGTTTTGAGATATTCTCAAAGTTCTTTGTGTATGCTTTTATGAAATAACCCCAAAGCCTACTGCATGGCAGCTTCTATCACCAATTGACAGATCATTCAATTGCAAATCCTGAACTTTGAAGCTTTTGTCCATAAGTCTGAAACAGTACGCATGAAATCATGTTGATTTCATCTTCCATTATCTTTCTTGAAAGTTTGAATAGGTTGATTAATCTTAAGTACACCCTCTGCTGAAAGGATGTCTAGTAGTCCTCTTTCCTCTGCCCTTACAGGGAAGGGGAGGAGTTTGAAATGCAGCTTGTTGACATCCATCATGTGCAGAGTGTGAGACTTCAGAGTCACGTCAATTGTCTCAGTACAATGGTAGTGAAAAAACTAAACCCTTAATCTACAGTGAAAGTAATGATTTTAGTGCTAGTACTTAGCATTTATGGAAAACCTAGGACTTCCAGGTGGTTTTAGTAATGGGGCAGTTACTAAGAGGTCAGCAAGAAAGCAAACAAAGCTGTCCTGGCTGAAGGTGGGAGTCTCTGCTTGTTGTGGTGGTTCCCAAAAGAATGTGCTTGAGCAGCTCGTTCTCTTCCTTTTCCCTATCTCATCTCTTCCTATCTGTTTTCTTTCCTATCAGAAAAATTCCTGGATTGTTTTTTGCTTTGGTAGCAATACTATCTACACTTTCATGTTCTTCTAAGGCTTAAGAGCCTTTCAGGGACACTGCAGTGTACAGAGAAAAACTGGATAGATGTAGAGCTATAGGGCTACAAGGACAGGCTGGCCTGTTGCCTGAAACAAAGGGGATTGTTTTCAGCAACAAATGAAAATACTTTTCCTAAACTGGTCAAGCTCAACTTTAAACTGACTAGAATTTTTCTTTCAGTACTTCAGTGGGAAATATTTTGGGGCTAGTGTTGACTGAATGACTATAGTTGCCATGCGCTGGTAATAACTTCTCTGATCTTCATTCTGCCTTCCTTTCTTCGGCTGCAGACATATTACAATTCTCTTATTTTACTTTGTAAATGTACTTTACTTCTTAAGCAGGATTTGTGCATTTCTATATACTGGATCTACATCTATTTCCTTCATGCTAACAAGACATCCATATTAGGAGACTTCGAGTAGATTGGTCTTTAATCAAAGAGGACTTTAGTAAAAAGCTGGTTCCCTGGATTGTCTTCTACAATGTATGTGTGCTTAATGTTGTCTGATCTCTTTCAGTTTGTGAACCTGTACTTAATGAACTGGCAGTAGCCTTTCCTTGTTATAAATGCCTCTCTGAAATCCTGGCAATGTTCTACTAACTGAAAGGCATCCATAGCTGTTAGGCTGAAAATCACTCTAGGATGTTTGGGTGTTCCTGTGAGTCTGGGGTTAGAGGATAGGATGATGTCAGCTGGTTCTGATTGCAAGCAATGTTAATAGTATTTTGGGGATTCTTGTCTGAAAGAGATGACTATGCTCTAGTAATATTCCCCTGTGTTCAACAGGGACTTGCCTAACTTTCTGGGGTCTCCCTTAGAGTGCTTAGGTAAAATGCATATTTGTGTTACTCCATAGTTCATAATTCTTCTCTAGTTACAAAGAGCTGTCATGATACCTTATAGTTAATGCCACCTCCTACAAAATACTCATGATCTTAACATCTTTGTACATGGTCAGCAGGTCTCCTAGTGATTGTAAAGGAATGGGTCACAGTTGTTGCTGGAGCTACTTCAGTATGGCTTGCAGGAGACCAAACACTCCATTTGAGTGTATGGAAATACAGAAAGATTTTGATACTTAGTAGGCTTGAAACGGGGAGTCCTGGGGCAGCAGCAACTTTTAAGCTTGTGAGTGTTGAAAAAGGAGCGAACCCTGACTAAGGGAGGAAGGAGGCCCTGTAATAAAGTGGAGGGAGGGAATCAATATTTTTGAAGTATTTTGGTGTGGTGACTGATCTGGTATGTGGAGTTGGGACTGTAACAGGAAAATATAATTCTTCCCTCATCTACAGTGCTATGAAGGAGTAAGATAATGAGTAAGATTAACTAATGTATTTTTCTTTATCTAAAGACGGCAATAAAGAAAAACAATCCACGGAAGTATTTGCGCAGTGTTGGTGATGGAGAGACTGTAGAATTTGATGTGGTCGAGGGAGAGAAGGTAAGATTATAGAGGTGTAATACAGAGTTTACATCACTCATCACTCTCATGGGAAGTAACACAGAGCACTGTCTGTACATCTAGTGTTTTTTGTCTAAAGTGTTGATCCTTTTACTTGATAGAACAGTTAATGCTTATTTAGCAGTCTGCAGGCCACAACTGATATATATATATATATTCCCCTGAATAATTTGGTTTGGAGTCTGGTAACTTGAAAGTTCTTGAGCTTCTACTTTCTCACTCATTTTGAGTTCTCTGAGCTTTCTGGATCTTTATATTTTAATCAGTGATTTTTTCCTGTTTTTTTCCTACCCTCTGAACTTAGTCTGGTAGGATCTCAACTCATTAGCTTATACAGTTGTAACTCTTGTGTTGCAGGGTGAGAATAACAGACCTGCTTTTGCACTACAGGAGGAAAGGATCTGTGTAGCTGGGAACTGATGTTATACTCATGCAAACAAGTTATTCCTTGTTTCTTTCTTCCCCTTCTGGCTCGGGTTCTTTTCTCACAGAATTGTGGTTAATTTTTTTGGCCTTTTAGGGTGCAGAAGCAGCTAATGTCACTGGTCCAGATGGAGTCCCTGTAGAAGGCAGTCGCTATGCTGCAGACCGGCGCCGCTATCGACGTGGCTATTTTGGCCGACGCCGTGGACCACCTCGAAGCGTAAGTTTGACTTCTTAGTGATGGTTGTCCTACCACAGCCGTCTTCCATTCTTGTCAGGAGATGGAACAACAGGTTCAACGGTGGCATGTGCTAAACTGTTAATGCTTAAGTTGTTAGTGTTCTTCAGTAATATTCTCATATTTTTGCTTTGTCCAGCATATCATTGATGTTAATACTGAGCCTTATTATTGGGTGTCCTGCAGGCTTTTTTTAGCATCTTTCTGAATGGTGTTAGAGCATTTTTTGGGTGTTAAGCTATCTTGTTGAGGAGCAAACACAGGAGTAAAACTCCTGATTGTTTCCTTTTGCTCTCCTAAAATTAAAATCTCCCTCAACTGTCTTCAGTGAATGGTTTAGTTGATAGTATTGGCTTTATCTTGGAGCTGATTCAAATTTTAAATGAGCAGACATATCAAGGCTTTGACACCCCTGTGTACTGCTGAGTATGGAAAGCAGCTGTTTCCTTCTGCCTGAGGAGTGATAATGTGAGACCTGTCTTGGACATGGGGAACATTCAGTCTCGGGGTTCTTGCACTGGGACGTATTCTCTTGGATGTCTAATGGAAATGTATGCAGCTAAAACTCTGGCTTGCATGTGATACTGTTTGGATCCCAGTAGTTGAAAGTATACACAAGGGGGACAAATTGTGATATACTGTTTTCTTAAGCTTGTTTATATCCAAGTCTCCATGTTAGTGTTGGGAGGGGCAGTACTAGGCCTTAACTGCTTCGTGACCTGGTGATTGATATGAGGCCCCTTTTGAAAACTGAAAACGTACTGGTCTTTCTCTGGTATCACTTCTAGAAGAATTACAGCCTTCAAAGCTTGCAAATGCTCCACCTAAAGTTATTAACCTGGGTGCTTATTGTGCATGAGGCTTTTTCCTTCCATTTGGGTTGTTGAGAACCCTTTTGAATGTCAGACCTGCCCACCAGAGCATTGATATGTCCTCTAGATCTGGTGTAATCTGTGAACTGACAGCAGAACAGAACTTACTTCTAAGATTTTGGACACATCATAGTACCATCCCCTTAGCATACCATTCTTTATCAAAGTAACTAGGTAGACTGTGTGACTGCAGTGACTTCTCAAAGATGGTAGTGACACTGGCCAGCATCTTTAGCACTCTTAACTGTATCCTATCTAGTCCCATAGACCTGGATGTGTAAGATTGTCACAAGTGACACTTTCTCATGACTTTAGTTACGAGTTCTCCAAGAATGCCAGCTCTGGCTGCAGCTATGCCTGCTAAACTCCTTGTGTATTGCAGTGGAGCATTCTTATGTTCTGAGCTAGCCTGAGGGCTGACCAGTTCTAATGGGCCTTCTTTACTGACTTACTGATTAATTAGTAGCCCGAACAAGTAAAAGCTCCATTCTGAGTGTCCTAGTGGAGTGAATCCTCTTCTGAAGCATTATTTCTTTTGAGGAATTTTTTTCTTGTATCAGTTAACACATTCTTCATCTTGCAACTGCAAGACTACTGCATTTCAAGAGGCTTATTTCCAATATCCCTTTTTCTTTAACAAGGCCTCTGCTTTACCATTCTGTTTAGATTTGCAAAGGGGAAAGGAAGGTAGCAATGTCTGAGCCATAGCAGTATGTATATGCTATTTCCGTGGTGCTGTTCACAGCTGAACTAAAGGTGTTGCTGCTTGACTTGGAGTTGTTTCCATCTAGCTGTCTTTCAGAACTCTTCTGAAACTTTTTGGGTACTCATAGTACGCTATTCTTAGACTTCAGTGTCTCAAGGAAGTTCAATTGTTTATAAGCAACTGTTGTTGCACATCTGAAAAAGAAATTTCAGTGTACCTACGCCTGATACACTTTAGATCTACTAGGCTGCAGAGGTGACTCTTCAAGAACTCAGTTCCATGTCACCAATACTTTCTTTAGTAAAGAGCAAAGGATTCAAAAAAATTTTTACAGCTTAAAAAAAAACAGTGCTATAGCTTAAGAATGGCAGTAATATTCAGCTTTAGTTTAAGGTGAATTTTGATGCAGCGGTCTTCCAGGTTTTAGGAACTTCTCATTGCTTTCACTTAGCAAATGTAGTTCAACCTTGTAGCCCAGCAAGAGATTTTTCTTTGTTTATTCGTGTTTTTTGGCAAACTTTAGATGCTATCCATTGTTTGCCATGCTAGCTCAAATGTCTGTATTCTGGATGTAATTTGCTGGGCCTGTTCCTGAACACCTGTGATTTTCTTCAAGAACAAGAAGAAACTTCAAGAATATGAATCTTTTAACCAGCTTCAATGGACATTTGTCTGGATTGCTCGGAGGGTTCTGTGGAGAGCAGAGATGCTTCTTAACTGCATTCACTGAAGAAAAGAGGCTGTGGTCTTCCACAAACTGTGGTAACAGACATGGTGTGGAGCTGTAGTCGGAATGTTAATACAGGCAATGAATCATGAATAACCTTGAACTGATGAGGTCATCTAAATCCTGTGAACGAATGAGTCAGAGATGGGCAAAATTGTTTGGGAAACACTTTAAAGGCTGACATTTCTTGTGCAGATGTGAAAATATAAATGGCTCATTCAGTAGCTTTTGTACAGTACTGAAATGGAAGAACACGAATAAATTGGAGGAAGCAGATGAGTAAAAAGCACCTTGCAGTTTCAGCTAATGCTTAAAAATACGCTTTCATTTGGGGAGAGAATAAAGCTTCATATCTTCATGGGAAGTTACAGTATGCCTGCCTATTTTGTAGGAGGAAAAATGTGGAGTGAAGCTGGCCAGGCCAACTTCTTACATTGATCTTTTAGGATGACCTAATGTGTTAGCAGGTATCTTACATTAGAAGCTTTCAGTGGAATATGTTAAATGAACAGGACTGTGTGCTAGAGATGTAGTGATGTTTTAACAATACAGATGAAGCTTTTGCAGTCAATGAATCTAATAAACTTACTATTAGTGTAATAAAACAAGATCTCAAAGCTCAAGTTTTGGCTTCTGGTTACACTGTCAGAAGTTAATGAAACAGTGTAACAGCTTTATTCTGGAAGCATACTTGACCTCTGGCCAGCAGACCTATTTAACTTTCAGTTAAACGAATGTATTAATTTTTGTGATACTACTGGTATTTCTAGGCTAAGCAATTCAATGTTTTCAACTAGCTGTGCAACCCAAGCACATTTAAAATACTGAAGCATCAAAATTCAGTTCAAGGTGAATAGGAAAACAGTGTCTGCATTGTTTTCCAGTAGTGCTTCATCAAGTTCAGTCATTCCTTTTTGTCATTGTCACTGTGGGAAATGCTGTTCTTTATCTGAGATTTCAATGCAGGTTTCTGTAGGGAGAATGCAGGCTTCTATAGGGAGGAGTGGACCTAGGTTGTGCCATTAAAAGGCAATATTGAATTTCTGTGTGTCTTTAAAGAGCAGTGAACGTGATGCTAATTGTCAAGTCCTATAGGAGAGGTTTTGGCTGAAAACAGTTTTGCATTCCTCCTTACTGTTAGCTTTGCTTTAACTTCTGGCATGCTGTCCTTTTGACAAGACCTTCTAGGCCTTCATGATTTCTAACTTCTGGTACTACATGTTAGAACTGATTGAGATTCCAACTGTTAGCTCACATGTTGGAGAGAAGTTATAATTATGCTGGGACATGCACAGAAGGGAGGGAGATGTGAGGGAATGTTTTTCTCTAATGGAGCCAGACCAGAAGCAGTCTGAAGCAACTTTGAGCATGATGACTTTCAGGTAGCTATCCTAATTCAGAAGTGTCCAGATCAATGGCTACCTTTCAATAATGCATTTACCTCTTGCAATTCAGTGACATTTGTTTTGAAATGCACTCTGGTATGTGTTAGAACTGTTGGTTTCTCTCTTTCTCTAGAGGGAGGGAGGCGGCATCAGCAGGTGGCTTTATCTGCTACTAGGAGGAACAAGGACATCTTAACTCTTGTTCTGCCCCCACTGTCACTTTGCTAAAACAAAAGCCTTATGGTATGGTATCTATGCTTTGAATGTAGAACCTAATGTGTTGGGATCCTTGTACAGGCTTACTGTTCTGTCTGAACTGGTATTCAAATCCTTGGGCTATAGAGTCAACATACACCTGCGAAGAAAGATAACACTTCATCTTTATCTTGGTCTCCTGATTTACTTTGCTTGCAGGGTGTTGAGGGAGAAATCAAGGATGGGATCACAGAAGGAGGACAACTTAATCAGCAAGTCCATAGGAATCCTACGTATCGTCCCCGCTACCGCAGGTTTGTGCTATTTTCTCTGCTTGTCATTGCAAATAAATGTGGTCTATAAAAGCTTAGAGTAGGAAGTTGTATTCCCCAACATTCATGTACATGTGAGTGGTAGGGAGAGGTGAGAAGCATTTTAATATTTATACCTTTCTCCTAATTATTAGGAGTAAGGAGGTTACTGTAGAAATAGCTTAATGTGACTGTATGTTACTCAGAGCCAGGAATAGGTCAAGAAAGGGCAAAGTTTTGTATTGTTACTTCTCATAACTGAGCAACATTGAAGTGAGTTGGAAGCTCTCTTGTCCTAGCTGAACTCTTATGTCTCCTTGAATCTAGATTCACCATTGTTCCACTTGATCTGGGACAGGTAGATCCAGCATCTGCAGGGGCAATGTGTGCTCTAATACTTCATATAGACTGCATCCACGTGTAGTAGCATAGGAGTTTGCAGTTCATTGCTGGACTACTGGTCTGTCTGTATCTAGCACAGTCCTGTGTGTTGCTTAGGCCTTTTTCTAAGCACTGGTGTCTCTTGTAGGTACAGAAAAAAGCCTACTGTTCAGGAAAAATTCAAGTCATGCCTTATCTCTTAGAGGCCATTAGATTGTATGGTAGCATTTCAGTGAACTTGCAGTATCCTGCGCTGGTGAAGGGATCCCTGTAGGGATCCATAAAACTGGACTAAATGGGTGACCAAATAGGCTATTCTTGGGTTAAGTCAAAGTTTAGATTGTACATGAGCACTCATGCTTTCCAATGGGATATGCAGCATAACTTGCTGAGTGACGTGTTAGTCATCCCTTTAATTGGCCAGCATAGGATTTTTCTTTATTTTTCAGTCTTAATTCTGACATGGCCACTCTAGTTTCCATGTGTTTGCACTGAGGGAGCAATTCCATAATTGAGTGATTCAGTGTAGTTCAAAATATCAGTATATGAAATACCCAACCTCTGACTGTTACACATTCTGAGATGTTGCCCAACTATTTCTTTAACTTACTTTAAGTGGAAAAGCTTATTCAGATTCCTGACTTCTTGTGACTTCTGTTTCCTCTTGGAGGATGAGTGACAAATAAGACCAGTGAACACAATCCAGTAGTTGTCTCTCATAATTCCTTATAGAGACTACTCTTCAGGAGCTGAATTGTATTAGTATGCCATTCAGCAGACCTCACTTGCTCCTCTAAATCTTGTCCTTGTTTTATGTGGTCAAGAGGGGCAACATTGTATTGGTTACTTCAGAGGGAGTATACAGAAGTGGTTCATGGGTGTAATAGGAATTACTAGGAATTAAACCATTCGATTACAAATAAGGCTGGGCTAGTCCAAGGCTAACTTGGTAGAGTTATGTGGCCACTGCTGGCTTGTTTCTTCTCTTAGCCAGCAGTTCAGATGGCCTAACTACCTCTTTATTATAGACAAGTAGTAGAACATGCTGATGTAGTCTCAGTGGTGAAGAGACACCCAGGCTGCTTGTCTACTCCAATGAAACAAGTTTTTTCCTTAAACGACATGACAGCCAAACTGCAAAGGGATTGCTTGCTAGCATTTGAAACCATTAAGATGGTACTTGGTTAGAGAGGTCTTTTTGCTAGGCTGAAGTTAAGGTAGTTTAACCTTCTCAGGACTCCCTCGTACTTGATACATATTTCCCTGCCTCTTCAGAGGTCCCCCACGTCCACGCCCTGCCCCAGTGGCAGGAGAGGCCGAAAACAAAGAGAACCAGCATGAAGCCAATGCTATGAGTCAGCAGCCACTTCGCCGTGGGTATAGGCGCCCGTACAACTACCGGCGTAGACCTCGTCCACCCAATGCGTCAGCTCAGGATGGGAAAGAGGTAAGCATGCTCCTGGCAATGCAGCAGAAACTGAGTTTTGATGATATGAATATTCACGAGCCTCTGTTCTGCTGGGAGGATTTACCAGGTGTATTGGAGTGTTGGAGGTTACTGATGGCTGACTCCAAAATGCTGACAGAGGCAGCTGGTTTCATTGCCTGTTCCTTATGAACTTATTTGAGCAGCTTACCTTAAATGGAACCAGCAGTGGGATAGGAATTGCTTCTGGATAATTCTTAGTTGGAGTCGCTAACACTCTTTTGAAGTAGAAACATTCTGAGCTTCCTCAAATATCCTCAAACCATCTCTTTCTAGGATAAGAGAGCTCTGAAAGCTTTGGATCAATTTTCTGAGCTGCTTGAACTGGATGAATCCAGGTTGTAAACAGACTTTACCTAGTGAGCAAATCTCTCATTCTGTATCCACCTGAGGTAGTCTCTTCCATGTTGGAGCTGTATTGAAAAAAGCATATCAAAAATGATTTGTGTAATGCTTTAACTATAAGAAATATGCTAAAATTATATTTTCTGAAGATTCATCTTCCTTGCTTGTATAAAAACCTGGGTTATATTGGTGCTGCCACTGAACAGAGAAGGGATTTTCTTAGTCTTTGCCTCTAACAAGGTTTATTGTGTCTCAGACAAAGGTGACTGAAACACCTGCTGAAAATCCTGCTCCGGTGACTGAGCAGAGTGGTGCCGAGTAATGTCCAGCTTCCTGAGGCACCTTTACCATCTCTCAGGTAAGGAATATGGGTAGTTCTTGTACTCCAACTAAAACAGGATCGTGTATATTTCTAGTACTTTGGGTTGTGGCTGTATCCCCATATGTCTGGCTATCTAGTAAGTTACGTGCAACTTCTGAGAGCCTTGTGTAGGTGAATCAAGGAACTGTCTACTGTTCTTTCTCTCTGTGAGTAAACAAGTCTTGCTTTATCTGTATCTTCAGTAATAGCATCTATTAATGAATTGGTGCTGTTTTGCTGTAGGAAGATGCTGTATTTTCAGTTTGTAGATAGGATATGCCAGTCATGCTTAATCTGTTAATCAGAACACTCACCCTTCTGACATCCCACCTTTTCAACAGTGAAGTGAAATTAAGTTACATATTCTGTGATATGTTTTCAATCTGTCTTTTCAACAGGTGTCCTAAAGTACAACTCAAAAGTAACACCAAAGAAATATTCAAGCAATAAATACTCAACAATGATGAAAGCAAAGATTTGAAACATCAGAACTTAAAAATAATACCAGCAGCTGAGATCCAGGGAACGCCTGCAAGACAGATGCATGAAGAGAAAGAGAGCGAGATTCAGAAAGAGCAACCTCCCCAGTTTCAACAGCAACTGTGGGTTTTTTCTTTTTTAGAATTTCAATGTTTTGCTAGTATTGAATTTTTCAGTTTTTCTTTTGGTATCAAACTGAAAAGAAAAGGGAAAAATACCCAACCAAAGAAATGAAATTGAAATGAAATGCTTTTTTTATTGGATGCTGGTGCTAAACCTCCCAAGTGTGTTGAGTTTTCTTTTTTCTGTGCCAGTCCTGTTCACTGCAGGACACGGGGAGGAGAAATTTCCGCTTTCCTTGGTAAGATCTATTTGAAACTGTGCAGCATGGGTGACGTTCCTCACAAATAAAAATGATTTCAAGTACCAAAAAAGCAAATCCATTTGAAGTGTTTGTTCATGTTCTCATTTAAAATAATGAATGACTGTATCTTACTGCTTCAGCATTTGTGTGAAAATGAGGGCTACATCCTTAAATGTATAAAGATGTCTTGTCTCCAACTATGTTGGATGATACGTGAGCAGTGTTAAGTAGGGCTACTTGAATGTAAAACAACTTCTACAGAAAATTATACAATGGAGCTATAACTTAAAATGCCTTCTGATTTTGTGACTCAAATAGCTAGGTTTTTCTGTTACTGTCTTCCAGCAGGAGTTTGGAAGATTAGGAAAATTATCCTGCTAATGCATTCCAAATCTGTTTTGCAAGGCTCTTGTGTTCTGTAAACAGTAGAATCCAAGGTTCTCTTTGAGATAAATCTGCTCAAAAAGACAGCTAACGTAATAAATGCCACTTCATTCAAGCTTCTGTTCCAGAGTAGTGGCAGTAAAATTTATTAGCCCCCCCAAAAACTTTTTTATTGAAAACAGTAAAATATTGTATGTCTTCTGTGTTGAAGAGCAAAGTTCTTAAAGTTATTAACTGTCGTACTAATGCATGTGTTTGTGTTCCTCCCTGAAGTTTGGCCTTCGTGAAGTTTGGATATCTTGCAGGTGTTATCAGTCTCCTTCCAGCTGCTGAATATGGGTGTGTTCCTTCAGCTATCTTGTTGCATGCTTCGTTCTCCAACATGTCCAACGTTTTTCATGTTTCTGTCTTACAGTTGCTGTTACTCCAACCTTGGGTAGTGTATTTGTATCCTTAAAACACCTCTTCCTGAACTTAGTTATACAATCCTCACAATCTTTATTGAATAGCACTTCATGTAAACCCTCTTTGTACAGAGCAACACTGTACATGTGTATGACAAAGGAGTAGAGATTCCTGGCAGGTGAGTTCTGTCCTCATCTACTCTAGTTTCTATGTTCAGGGAAAAGGCAAGGATTTGGACTGAGATTTCTAAACTTATATCAATGTGTAAAATAGCCCAACTTTGTAAAACATCCAAAACATGGACTTGCCTCCTAAACCTTTGTAAGATAACATGAATTGGGTTTATAATAAGAACTGGAAAGCAGAACTGGTAAGCACTAGTACCGGAGGAAATAACATTCTAATCAAAGTGTGGGGTAATGTTCTGATGAGAACTGATAAGCTGAAGCTTACATTTGAAATGCAAAGTTCCCCCCCTAGGCCAGGCCTTGTAAATTCTATTTTATAGTGTGTCATTACAGCCTTGTATCAGACAACATATGACTTGGTTTGCTGGTTCTTGGATACTTGTAGGCATCCAACTCTTTCCCTGCAGACAAGTTAAGTACATAACAATGGACTGTAAATTTTGTTGTGGTGAATACTGTAAAAAAAAGTGGCAGTGCTAAACATCAGAGCACTTCCTCGCCTAAACAAGTGTTTAAAGATCAACTCCATGCCCTCCTTGCTAAGCTTCACACACTTATCAGCTGTGGAATTAAATCTGACCTATCTATTTATGCAAAATGAACTAGTGTGAACATATTCCACTGTCTGTCCAGGTCTCTGCATTAATGATAATTTAAAAACAAAGTTTAACTGATTTCTGATGTGCCTATTAAGTGTTACTGTAAGTGGATAAGGGAAGAATAACTAAGAACTGAGGAATAAGAACTCCTTACTGCTCTATTTGAGATCATGGAGTGGCAGTGTACTAGTGCCCCCTTCTCTTACTTTTGTGGCTGTTTGAAAAAGCATGCTTTTCCTTAAAATACAGTACAGGAATCACCTATGAATAACTGCTGCACAGGCTGAAGTTACATTAGTGGAGTTCACTGAGAGTGAGCATAAAACTAAACTGCTACTTACTTTCATTACAAAAATCTTCCTACTGGATTATTAGAAGATGTCAACCTAGCATTTACTGTTACAGTTTAAGTTGTGAACGCTAGATGGGGATGTTGATCCACATCCTTTCTACTTCTGTAAACAGAATTTGTATTGTGCACCCCTGTCACAGAAAAATCCATACTTTGATGTGGCTTCTGTGGCAAGTCTTAGGTATCTAGGTGGGCTAGAATGCAGTAGATGCATACACCAGAACTGTCAATCTCCACAAGATTATCAATCAAAAACTTATTGTTAGAAGTAAAAAAAATAGTCATCTTGCTGTATTGTATTACAAACAGTATGAACTGTTCCTACTCTGGTGTATATCCGTGCCTCTTCCAGTTATGTACTTGGGAAGAAAAGCTTGGGGACAAGGCAGCAGTCCTAGTATACTTATCCAGCCAGATTCTCTAAGCTAAGTATGTGCTGTAGTCCCTGCCTGCAACCTTTGGTTTTCTTCCTAACTTTTGTCCCTACTGCTCATCATAGTTAAGCATTTGTTGGGCACATGGTTACTAGTTTAAGAACTTTCAACAGTAAGAAAAAGGATAGTACAGACAACAACTTTTCACAGGTATTCACAAACCTGGCCTGTTCACTCACAGGGGGGTGACCTAGTACCTCAGCATGAGTGCCTGTTCTTAAGGCTGCATTGGTGTGCTATCATCTCTCTGCTTCCTGGTGAGAAAAAATTTAAGGTGTACTTAATGGTTTCTGTTGCTATAATGCCTACCTCTGTGGTTACACAGAAAAAAAATCCAAGATTGGGAAAGCTGTAAAATGATGAGACTTCAGGGCTAGGGAAAAAATTTTTACTAGAAATCATACTAGATGCCTCCTCTCCTGACAATTATGCTCCCTGGCTGTGTCCATTTGTGCTGGAGAAATAAAGTATTCAGAAAGACTTACGTACTGTAAGATTCAACATTACATAATGATAGGTCAGGAGAGGACCACAGGTATCTCATCACTGAATATCACAGAGGACTTTTTAATGGATAAAAGCCATATTTTGTTTTTTCAGAAGTGGTGGTTTTAAACAGTATTCTCTCAGGACTGCTGGACTTAAAAAAAAAAAAAAAAGTTTTATTGCCTGTGGTTTTGCTTTTTGTTTTCTTTTAAATGCTGGCCACTGAGTTAAGTGTCTAAATGAAAACTGAGCTTTCTGGAAACCTATGGTCAATCTATACCATAGCACGTGGTAGCCAAAACGTCACACAAAATTTGGTAAGTTTCTACATAAGTTGTTAAAGACAATGCCTCTTCAAAAAAGTAGTTTTTAATGCAGCGTTAAAGAACAACGCCAATGCTGTCAAAGGTGCCGAAGTGACAACATGACATGAAAATCTTCCAAGGATTAATCAAAGCGCAAGATTCATCATGCTCTTCTGCCATTTTGCCCTACCTTGGCAAGAATGAAGGTTTTCTGCTGGTGTAAAAGTCAAGAATATAGTTCAAACTTTATATTCTTTACCATTTATGCCTCTAGAAATGCCAGCTAGCATTGCTAAACTGCATTTTAATGAAAGAGGAATTACTTCTCAAAGCTTACACTGACTTCCAGCTCAGGTAAAATACTCATTTATGCAGTAACTACAAGCCATGAGGTGATGCTTTTAATCCACACCTTGACAACAAACTAAATTTCTTTTTTCTATTCTTTTTTAATATCCCACAGTAGGAACGTATGGAGAAAAGCATGTTTTGTAATTATGTTAATTTGGTATTTGCAGCAGTGTCACAAACCACACCACACAAACTACGGTCTATAATTGTAAACATTTTTTCTTAAATAAGGCATGTTACCTTCAGAAAGTTTGAAAGAAACAATCTTTCTGGGATAACCAGTCCAAATAAATGGTTAAAAATCCAAGGAAACAAAATGAAAATGCTACATGTGAGCTATCTAACAATAAAATTGTCACTGAACACCTATTAGGCAATCCCACATCAAACTAACCTGATCAATCTGCACATCTAGAGTTTTTCATTTGGGGAAAAAAAAAGTAATTCTTCAGTTTTCCTTGATAGGCATATGCTGGTGCAATGCAGTTGTCTGTTGTATACACTCTTTCTTGCCCCAACACATTTGTTCAGAGGTCAAACTATTCCATGTGTACATATTGACTATGAAGTGAGTGTGATCTTCCAGGAAGTAAGTTGTATATTCACATACACTATAAGGATGGCTGATGAATGCAATAAAAATAGACACATTGTTACCTTGTATATTCAACAATATTAATACATGTATGTATACTCATCAAAATATTTCCATAAATGTATACACGTAAGTATTTCTTAGTAAAATGAATGGCAATCTATTTTCCATGGTGTTTGTGAAACCTCCATGGCTGACAAAAAAAAGACTGGAGAGATTTTCCAAGGTATGTAGCTCTGACAGTATGACTAATTTACTCCTTTTTTTGCTCTTCACCTTTAGATTCCCTTAGCACCTCTTGCCATCTTTTCTCCATCTCTTCTTTGCAATTCAGGAAGGCATCTTCCAGACGCCTCATGGAATTGGCCAGGTCTGGGTTGGTGCGCATTACTACCATGTCATATGCCATCCAGGTTGCCTGCACTTTAAACCAAAAGATATTACCAAGACAGGAATTTTGCTAAAAAAAAAAAAAAAAAAAAGCAGTGGCTGATTCAATAAAAGAATAAAGGACATTCATTATTATCAGACCAGACTTTATGTATGTTTGGTGTTACTTTTTTATAAATGTCTCAAAATACTTCAGAATGGAAGTATACAGATGTAAAGTACAAAAAGGAGATGGACGCTTTTACCTAACGTTTACAACAAAAAGGGTAATTAAAAAAGGTGTAATAGACTTTTTTAAAATGAATGAATGAAACCCAAGAATTCTAGCTCCAGACCAGTAACAGTTAGGAGGCTCATGTTAGGTGAGGAAAAGAAAAGCCAAAGATCACAGCATGGAGATGGAAAAACGATTAAGAACAACCTAATTAGATCAGTTCTTAAATTTCATACCTTCCCTTTTGTTTTACCATAAATTGACTAGTTTTCTCAACAACATTCCTAAATCATCATTAATTACAAATAGTCTAATTATCAATTTCCATCTCTTTGTGTTAGCTGTACAGTTTCTGATAGAATTGTTGCAGAATGTGAAGAGGAATATGCAGTCCTCTCCATACATAAGGGACTATGATTAAATTTGCAAAGAGTGTTCCAACAGGGTGATTGTCATGCATTGACTGGAGAGTTACTGTGTACTCCACCATTTTTCAAAATGAAATTTTCATTTTATGTTGTTATCTATGTTTTAATCATTGTAAATTAAATGCCTTAATATTATTTCTGCTTTCAGTCACTACTCTGAACTAAGCATCATCTTAGTGTTAATGCCCAATTTGATTATTTGCACTCTTTCTCTCAGTTAAGAACGTTAGGGCATTTGCTGATGGCGATTTTTTTTCCAGCTACATTTCTATCACGAGGAAGTTCACAGCAATAAATATAAATAATGAATCTTCAACGTCTTCACTCTAGTAGACAAATCCATATTGTTCTTAACAAAGACCTTTACCTGTCATTTTTTCCATTTCCTCCAGAAGTTTCTCTAAGTCTCTGTTCAGGTCCTCTACCATCTTTACCACATTTTCATAATTTCTGTCCTGAGGTTCTGATCTGGCCATCTGCAAGGAAAGCAAGTATTTCATACTTTATTTTACTTTGAGGTGAGTTGATTTTAACAGTTGAGAGAAGACAATATTGGAACAAAAATCAATAATAAAAAATGTGTAAGTTTCTCAGTTTACATGTTAATTCATTAAGAATCTGACCTGGAAGTTACTGGTTATCAACTGTATGTCGCATGCTTCCTTCAATCCATTTTAAAATCAGCTTAAGTAGAAAGAATTACACTGAAATATGCTGTATTTGTGTGAGGTAAAGATTTTGGTATCTGTAATAACAAAGATTATTGTGTCAAAGAGATCATTAGAAAATTTTATTTTCCTGTTACAGTTGTCTTCAGAATATCTCCTCTAGATATTCTGACCTAATTTTCCAATGTGTTATGAAATCTCCGTTTATATTCAGCATTTCACATGTGTTTCTCGAGCCAGATAACTGCATATAGTAACTTCTGTAACCATATAAGCAGCTCAGTTGCAGGAAGCAACCTCAGCTTAACTTGGATGTAAATTTTCAGGAAGCAAAAAAAGTTTAGGGGCAAAACCAGAGAGACCCAGCTTCAGAAATTAAGTTTCAGAGCATTGGTATTAACCAAAAACGTACAGCCTGGCCTTTGATTGCCGTTTCTGAAAGCCACAGATGGATGGGGTGGAACTATGGAGGGAAGAGCTTCACTGCCGCACTGAAACATGCCACGCAGTACGCATAGGTTTTGTCAGGAAAAAAACAAAAAACAAACAAACAAAAACACATAATTTATCTAACGCAATTAGGGGGTATCCATTCTGTGTTTTTTTTTTTATTGTGGATTGACGTTATGTGGCAGAAACGCACTGAGTTACAAGGGGCTTAAAGCGTTTTAACGGAACACCGAGCCTCACGAGGACGCCTCGCGGTGAAGGCTCTCAGCGCGCCCCCAGCTTTACCAGCTGCCCAGAACCCCGCAGTCTGGCACCAAACCGCCCACTCGCCCCCTGCCGTGCCACCCTGCAGCCGCGGCCCCAGCCCCGCAGCTCGGGGCCCGCCGCAGCCCCTCACGGAGCCGCCGGCCCCGCCTCGCCCCGGCGGCCGCGGAGGCCTCACCCTCCCCGCTCCCCGCCGCCAGCGGGGCCCGCGCGACAGGGGCGGGCGGCAACGGGACACGAGAAAATGCCGTTCCGTCCTCCCCGCCCGCCCGCCCGCGGCTGCGGCGCCCCCGGGCTGAGCCACCCGGTAAATTTTGTGGTTCACGGAAACGAGCGCTGCGGCGGGGAGGTAGGCGGCCGAGGGAAAGGCCGGGGAAGGACACGGCTTTTTTTGGGGTGGGCGGCTGGCGCGGGGCGTCCCGCCCGCCTGCCCCTCCTGCCAGAGCGGCCACGGTCCGCGGCAGAGCCGGAGCCCCGCCGCCAAACGTAGTTACCGTTCCCCGGAGGCCGGAAGGCAGGAGGTAACCCCCCCCTTCCCTGCTGCCGCCCGGCCCCGGCCTCCTGGGGGCCGCGGGCTCCTGCGGGGCTGGCTGCAGGGGGCCGGCGTGGCGGGTCCGAGGGCAGCCCCGGAGCCGGGCCCCGAGACCAGGGGCTGGGCGTCTGCGTGTCCTCCTGCAGGAAAGTCTGCCCGTCTCCCTGGTCTTTGCCTTCAGATAATAACAATAATGGAGCAAGTGTTTGCAGGGCTAGAAGTATGCCGGTTACTGAGACACGACGCGCAGTCTGCCAGGAGTCCGTAGGTAACAGTCCTGAGGTGGTGTATAGGGGGCAGAGAGTCGGGTCCCTCTGAACGGCTCGCACCCCAAATCGTGGCACAGACCAGAGCAGCGTACAGACCTTCAGCTGTCTGGGCTGCCTTGTGCTTTTTCATCTGCACGACCTCAAGCTTCGTCCCGTTTTTAAGTGTTTGAGTATATTAAGGCTTTCATTGTGCATAAAACTTTTAGTCGTCTCTTGCTATCACCGTTTATTTCACTGCCAGCACAGTAAGCAGCTGGTTTGAAGACTGGAATCCATCTTCAATGCAAACAAAAAGAGGCACAACACTTTTCACGGAAGCTGAGGAATTTGTCACGGAGCACTGTGTTGCTAAAAGTTTGCAGGGGTTTGAAGGCGGTTGGGCAAAATCCTTCAAGGCATAGGCAAGAAAAGGCCATATCTGGCTAAATAAATGCTTATACCAAAGGTGGCTGGAGGCAAGGGAAGGTGTTGTGAGAAACGTCATTTTATGTTGTTACAGTCTTTGGTTTCCCTCACACTGCTGGCTGTCTGAGGAACAGTGCTGGGCCGACGGCCCCCCGGTTTGAGGTGGCACAGGCATTTCAGTGTTTGGTAACCTCAGCTCCTGAGTTCTGTGCCGCTAAGCTGCCTCCCAGATGCTGCCTCCTGCTGTGTGTGCGTGTGTTTGTCTGTGGTTAGGAAGCTCTGGTGTTGCTTTTTAATATATTGCTTCCTTACTCCATGAAAATCTGGGCAGCAAACATCGTCTATTTATACAATAATTAATGTATGCACGTAATTCCAATAGTTTAGTAATAGGTACCTTGCTAGTGCGTGATAATAAATGGGCTAAAATCCATTTCCAGTGGCACTGGCAGACAGGAACAGTATTTTTTCAACATTCCTTGGTTTGTCATTCTTCTTGACTGTCCTTTAGGACACAGCGATATGGTAGAGAGTGAATTACAGGTCAAAAAAGGTGTTATTAAATGGAAACATACTTTTATGTAACAGTGTTACATTAAGTGAACTTTTGTGATATACATACTTTTTAGTTCTTGTGAGGTCTCTATTGGCATCCTTGCCAGGGAAGAGCCGGCTTCTCTGCTTCTTTTTGTGTGAAGTGATGCGATTTATTCAATATGTAGACTGGGTGTTTTAGGTTATTATACCTCTGTTCAATGGCTTCCAAGTTTTGCCAAGAGGAGCTGTTGTATTCTCACTTGGAAATGTGAACAATGTAAAAATGCAGTGGCAAAAGAAATGGAACTTAGGAGGAAAATGTGTATATTTAGCAGAAAGAACGTAAGAAGCTGAAAGAGAAAAGGTAAAAGTAACTGAAGAATGTGCATGCCTATTGTGCTCAGGATGTTAGTTGCTAAGGTCAGGAGCACCAAGAAACTACACAAAGCTGAAGGGAATGCAAATGGTATGTGCTGCACCTAACTTCCAGTCTAACAGTTCATCAATTGATAACTACTGATTTGGGGATCCCAATGAGCTCTCGCTCTGGGAAATTATTTATTTGAAGAAGAGGAAAACGAGAATCTAGCTCAGATGCATGTTATCTAACTTCTGTCATTTGACAAAGATGTGAATTAGGAGCTAGGCTACCCTTTATACCTGTCATGGAGGGAGAGAGGATTTTAGTGCTTGACCTGCTTTACAGAAGTGCCTATGACCTTGTATTAACTATAACAGAGAATCTGTGGCAGCTATGCTCCTAACTTAGTTTTTCATCTCTGTCAAATGAATCCAAGCCTCTGGGCCTGGAAAATCTGCCGAAGAAGCCAAAGGGGAAAACTACTGTAACCTACTGAGCTTATGTACTTAGAGCATCTAACCATCCTTCAGGGTCTTTCCTGAGCATCTGGTTTGAGTAGGGAGGGCTGACCACCAAGGCAGAGACTGTAAAACTGCAAAGGAAATTTCCATTTAGATTCAAGAAGAGAGTTGGGAAAGGTATGGTCTAGTTTGGTTGGCAAGTGGGTGGAAAAGATTACTATTAGATGTGCCTCACCCTAAATAGTGTAAGTGCTGGCAAATTACTGGAACTTCAACTGGCTGATGAGGATTAATCCTTCAGTCATTTAGTTTTTATATGGAAGAGCTCTTTTTTTTCTCCTCATTTTTCTTCATGTAATGCAGCTCCTCCTAGTCTTCATTCTTATGGAAATTTTAAATAACAAAAGCAGTAGGGATGAATTGAAAATCACACCATTTTCAAGAAGAATTGAGGCAAATGAATTGTTCTCAAGTCAGAATATCTTGTCATCATGAGAGGCAGAGCTCCTGAGGCAGAAGTGACTTGGGATAATGACGGGAATGTTTCTTTCACTTCTAGATCATCTCTTCTTACCCTGCTCAGGGGTGAATGGCTAGCTCGTAGAACCAAAGGAAGAGGTACTAAGCCTTTCAACCTCTGTGGGCTTCGGCTGATCAAAAGATCAGTCATGGTCCATCATCTATGGGCATGGTTTTCAAATCTTACAGGATGTGAAAGTAAACGTCAGAAAACTTACTGCCTCTAAGTTACTGCAGAAAAAAATGTGGATACCACAGCAAGATTAAACAAGAGGATCCCTTCATATGAAGCTTACTTCCTGGACCAGTGACAGTTTCTTGGAGTTTGCTGACTTTCTGGAAGTTGAACTACAAAATTAGCAGCCTGCTTAACAGTCTCATCACATAGGACAGAGACTGAATGGTTTGTGGCTGCATTGCCACTCAGTCTCAGAAGCATTTTGTTGAGGTTACTTAGCAGTTGTGTGTGGTTTGCATGGTTGCTGCATGTGGTAAAGAGGACGTTTTTGTTAGCAAGACTGACAGTCCATCACCTTTCAGTGCACTTAATCATACATAAGGAAAAAATTACATAAGGGAAAAAAACAGAAGGACATTTAAACAGGCAATGTTTTCTTTGTGGATGTGCACACAATAGAAGACTTGTAGCAGAAGTTTGCTTTTCACAGGACAATAAATGACTGCTGTCCCTTAACCAAACAGGGGGAGGGGGTTATGATCTGTGAGGAAGACTGTAGTTTAAAGTCTGAACTCTGAACTGTTAAAACATCTTCTCCAACCAGTCTGACTGGGATCCCAGCAGAAAGATTGACTGGAGAAACTAAAAGCAGCAGGGGTTGCTGCTTGTGCATATGCATACCTTGAATATTAACCCCATGCCTTTCCTACTCTTTATTTCTACAGGTGTGGGCTGTAGAAACTGTGAAAGAAAGAGCAAACGGAGAAAGACTATCAGTTATTATATTTTATTTATATTTAACATTACATTTGAATAAGTTCCCCCAGCTGCCCTTAGGGAAAGTGCCTGTGGAAAGCAACACATTTCAGTAGAGAGCACATTTAAATGAGGAACTATCCTTTGCAATGTAGCTGCTTCTTAATGAGGAGTGAGGTATAGATCCTCAGATCTTTTACATTTTCATGGAGAAAATACTGCTGACAGTCAAAGCAAGGTAGCACCAGAAGAGGAGGAAAACAGAAACCAGAGCCTGAGCCTACAGTCTGCAGCTGCAGTGATCTTTGTAACTCAAGAAAATTTTCAGTCTAGAAGTTGTCTCTGCTGGTTTGTCGGGGTATGGAAGTCCACCTTACGTGACTATTTCACTAATATTATTTTGCTCACTTCTGCCAGGCTCTGTAGAGATCAAGCCATAAAGAGATCCACTCATGAGTTTAACCATTCTGTATACCTAGAAAGTAAATGCCAGGTGGAACAATCTTCCCAGAGAGAAGTTTGGGAGGTACTGCTGTACGGATACATTGATATGCAGTCACTCCTATGGATAAATTAACTATTGTGTTTCAGTATCTAAAGCTATTGCCTCTACCACGGCTAAAAACTTCCCAAAATGAATTTACACAGCACCAAAGTGTTAATAGGAATAAATCAGATTTGCTCAAACAGTTGTCAGAGATCATACGATTTTTTACTTTTCCAAAGCCACCAGTAGAGCGTAATGACTGTGCAATGAACTTTGTCTCTCGATGGTAGGTCTCATGTTGTTTCCTCATGTAATACAACTGCCTCCCACTTGTGTGAAGTAGGTAAGCAAATAATCTTCTACAGGCTCATATAGTCAGGAGTCAGGAATCTGAAACACAAGATGTTTTGGTGATAGCTGAGGGCAGTCTTTGAGCTGATAGGGGGAGCCTACAGCCCAGCAGCTGGGATTCAAATACACTGGTTGGTTGGGAAGAAAGTCCCCAGGGCAGAAATGCTGAGGAACTGAAATGCAATGAAGTTGAACTGAAGGAACTAAGGAACTGAAATGCACCACATGGCTGCTCAGGACTGAGGGCACTAACAGAGCTGAACAGTGACTTCGTGGGCATGGTAACAGGACAAGGTTGCAGGGGTGTGTTCTAAAATATTAACAGGACTTACTGGGGAGATTAGGATGGATTTTGAAGGGGCTTTGTAAGTGAGAGTCATTATCAGGACTGTGTGGGAAGCTCCAAGCTGGGCTACTGAGAGGAAAGGGAAAGGGAAGAACTGAACAGCAGAGATGGAAAATGCTGGAGAATGCATGGACAGCCTGAGCAGGAGGGATACAGGGAGCAAGCCTGAATGTGAAAAAAGCTTGCCTTGCAGCTATCTGTTTGAGTATTATTAATCTTTTCTCCCTTTGTTCATTTTCATGTTCTCTGCCAGGTTGTGTTCCTGCTAGAAAGCTTTCTCAGCATGTGGAGTTTTTTAGGGGGGTTGTCCAAATGTTCTGTTCTGAGAACCCATTTTATCTCTAAACACGAACCATTAGCCTGAAGTGCGCAGTTTCCGCTTGTTATGTTAGCCCGTCCCTCTCGATGGGTGCTTGCCTGCCCTTCGAGTTGTGCTCGAAGGCCCCCGCCCAAGGAGTCTTTGCCTTGCCTGTGTCTGTCATCAGTGGGAGAGCAGCTGGCGTGTGCAAGCCAGGCAGACCCCTTTTACGAGCGTGCGCCTACCTGTCGGCGTGCGTGTTGGGCTTAGGCTCGTGCGGTATCCCTGGGGAGACGGCCGAGAAAACCTCAAGGAGTGAGGAACTGAATCCGGGCAGGTCAGGGGCAGGAAAATCAGTGAGGAGGAACTTAGTCATAAGAATTACAACTGCACGAGGTAACCGTCAGCACTATCAGGAGTGGCCTCAGACAAACAGGGAGCTGGCAGCAGGCAAGTTCCAGGGAAAGAGCACTGCAGGGCAAGAGAAGTGGTGTGACTGAGGTAAGTGAGAGAAAACGCTGCTAGAAGACTAGCTGATGATTATTTAAATATTTGAAAAGACTCCTATTAACATAAACGTGACCTGAACTAGGATATAACTGCACTGTAAAATCTGTACATGTGTGTACATCTATGTGTGTGCTTACTGCTTGTACAGAAGTTACTTACACGTTCCTGTGGTAAAATCTTGTCATAATGGTATTGGGGTTTGAGAAAATAGAAGAGGTAATATCCTCTACACACAGGTTGATGAAAAAACTGAAATAATGAAATAACTTCTCGGTACGTTTTAAACAGGGAGAAAATAAGAAAGGAAATAAGTTCTGTTTAAAATCAGTCTCAGTTCACTGAAACAATGCAAGGCAATGCAGTGCCCATGTATGTAAATACGTTCAGTGCTCAGTTAAATAATACGTGCCTAGGTGTGGGTTCAGAATTGATTAGCATTTGATTTCTGTCACTACTGCTTGATTGTAAGGAAACTAAATAATCGTATGTGGTGCAGATATCTAGCTTTTTCTGTGTATTTACCTGTTTCCATCTATGTGCACACGCACATAAGCTACTTAAGCATAAAGACAATCTACATTAAATGCACCAACAAACAGCCAAAAGTTAAGGACTTGTGAAGCTAAAGTTGTGTGCATAACTTCAGCTAAATTTCCATATGGCTGTGTGTCTATGAAAGCAGGTTCACATTGTTTCTTAAGCCATTATGCAGCAACATAATATGCAGTATTTTTATCATGCAGTGTTTTTTACAAGAAGAACTACATGTGTTTGTGGTCCTTTGAAAAACTCTCAACTCTTCCTACGTCCTGGTACAGCTTTTTCTGTCACAGTATTTCAGAATATCTGTATTAGGTTTGTGCTGGGGTTTGGGTACAGGCTAAGTGCTTGCAGCTACTGCTATCAAAATCAGTCAGTCAAAAAGATACAGCATGGCTGGTGCTTTCAAAAGTAGCCTGTGATTTTGGAACTACAAAAAAGAAGGTAATGGGTAAGTGTATGCTCATGAATCTGGCCTCTAGACTTTTCATATTCTTTCTCACTAAGGGCTTCAGGTTAATATATTTGTCACTTTTTTTTTTAAATTATTTTAACTTTTATTTTGTGGACTACCTATGAGGAATATTTTTTGTGGCCTTAATAAAGGGGAGTGTGATTAAGATGTATGTTAGTATTTCAGAAACTATAGAAGGGCTTGTCTGTATTAGAAAAAATATTTTTGTCTTAATCACCATTCAGTTTCTGTATGATTTCACACTTCTATACTCAGGACTTCCTCATGCTGTACAAATAAATTCATTTTTTGTGAGATGATCTAAGTTTTGCTTAAACTTAGCACCATGAAATCTTGCATATCTCCACTGACGTGGTGCCAGTTTGGACTAATCTCATTAGGATAAAAGCACAACAGTGCAGAGTCCTCTTCAATCATATTTTTCAGTGCAGTGTTGACTGCTGACTTTGCCCATTTTTTCTGCTCCCTTGAAAAGGAGCCAGGTTTGCCCGAAGTGATCCACCTGCCCAGATAGTAGCATGAACCTCATTATTTGCTTTTTTTTCCATGGTATATCTCTTCAGAAGTAGTCATCCTGATTTTCTTTAACTCCTTAATATGCTTCAGTAGCAGCTAGCCTAGATTTGATGTTCAGGTACTGCTTCTAATTTTGGACCAAGAGAAAATCTTGAGTCACTGCATGGGATTTTTTGAAATACTTTGTTTTCTTATAGGGTGTTACAGCTGCCACCTGATGCAAAAGTGAGTTGGAATACCGAATCTTGATAGCTGAGAAATTATGACAGCAAGTGCAGTAAGCCACAGGGTATTATCAGTAATCCCTGTTCGGGACAGAAGTGAAGTGGCTCTGGTATGTTATGACCTGGACTGACCCGTCAGAATTTCCCATTCTACACGGCTGGAGATGCTGCTCAGACTAAGTAGCTCAGAGGTGCCTTATGGTGAGACGGCTCAGTGGGTCAGGGAAGCCTTGCAAAAATGTTGTGATCTGCCAGGCTGTTGGAAAAAGTCACTAAAGTCTTCTGAAGGCAGAAGGGACAGGACATGCAGTCTAACAGGTGCATAGCTTTTTGTAGACATAAAAGGCATCGAGTTGTTCAGTTTGAGACCTGTGGGAGCTGTTTTTTGTTTTGGATACTGCTTTTATGTAGAGTGGTGGAGACTGCTGGGAAGAAGTCTCTGTTTCTCTGTTTGCTTTTCTGTGGTATTTTTCTTCTCCCTCTCTCACATTCAGTGTGCACAGCTGCCTGGCTATCTGGAGCCCAGACATTGTGCTTTCACTGCCATTTTGGTTTCCAGTAGCTCCCTTCCTTTCCAGCTGCATGACCTGAGCAGCACGCTTGCACACATAACGTCTGTCATAGCCTTGACTGGTAGCAATGTTCAAAGGTCATATACAACAGAAGGAAAATAATAAAAGCAGTACAGAACTGGTGACTGGAAAAGCTTGAGTATAGATCTGCTGCTGCAAGGAATAAAATAGGAGGCATTATGGTTAAAGGATTTTTTTTTGTCTTTTATCAGTCAGGCTATTCAGTATGCTAGACTGAAGAGAGTAATTACTCAGCTGTTCCTTACCTACCTGCAGTCATATTATAGTTGGTCCTTATGATGAGTGCAAGAAAAACATTTGGAAGCATATTGTGATAATAAAGTGGTGTGCAATTATGCAAGTCAGGAAGTCTGATGAAATAAGTGCGTTAACTTCCACATCAGCTCATAGCACAGTTTAAACGGTTTAATGAAGATCTGAATTAATCTTAGCCTTTATTTTTATCATATTTAATTAATTTAGTCACCTGTTCCTTTAGCCAGAGTAGCTAATCAGTACACATGGATTTGTTTTAACAGTGGGAACTGACGTTGCAAGTTAGATACATTCACTGGCAAACTGTGTGCCATGAATACATACAGCACCTTATTTTCCTGAATGTGTCAGGTGCAGGCAGCAGCCAGTTTGTGTGCGCAGTTCTCAAGCCAGTTATTCCCATATATTCCATTGACACATAAGAGTTTATATTTCTGTTACTTCTCAGTCTTCACAGCAATGTCTGTCTCTTAGGCTTCATGACTTTTAGGTGCTGGCACTTAAATAAGCATAAATTGAGCCTGATGAAAAACGCAAGAGAAGATTATTTATTTTAGGGCAGATCACCTGCTCGATTCAGTTTACCACATTGCCATGTAAATTCTTGTGCTAGCACTATAGGGGCAGCATGAGCATGGGAATGAGTGACAGGGAATGGAAAAATTTGTAGTAGGGCTTATGCTGGCATACAGTGCCTGTGGCTTGGTGCTGACCCAGGGAATGGTGTCATGGTACAGCTTTAGACAAAATAGTCATTCAATATTCTGGGTAGTGGAAGATCTGTTTTCCCTGTTCCTGCTTCTGGATGTATGCTCTTGCCACTTCCTTGAGCCTGTGTTGACACTTGTTAAATTGCTTGGTGAACTAGTACCGCTCACAAAAATGGTAGGAAAGTACCGTGCCAAATATAGCAGTGAATTATTCTTGTCGGCATAGTGTTTTGAATCAGTTTACCATGTGATCAGTTGCACATCTGGGAGGAAAACAAGGTGTGGGAAGAGCGCAGAGAGGAGCAAGACACTCCACTGGTTTGGTAGTGGTGAATACTTAATTCAGGTCAGCTGCGTTCACAAAACCTTATTCGTATTAAGCATCAGGGCTTCCTGAACCTGTTTAAGCAACCCCCACAATTGCCATCTTTTAGCTACTTATTCCTGTGCTCATGTTGTTCTCCATCCTTTGTTTAAATCACCAGTGTGTCAGACCAGCTTGTCAAACAAACTTGGCTGAAGATAATACACCACCTTTTTCCCCGGTGCTCATCATGTTGGCAGATGTACACAGAGGAATTAGTAAGTGGTCAGTGTAAGACAGATATGGGGGCTAATTCACCTGGCACGGTCAACAAAGGAATGGCTGTGGAACTGCTGCTCCACATGCGGCTTGCCCAGTAGCCTCCTAGTAGCACTTTGCAAGCACCATTGACTGTGGGATAGATTCTGCTTAAGTATTGCTATGTATTTCTCACTGTCTAAGGGCAGCTACTTTTGCTATGTCTAGCTACCACAGTCTTGATTATGTGTTTAGCTTGGATGTGGGGCTTTGGATTCAAGTATTGGCCAAAGAAAGGCTTGATTGTTGTTGTTACAGTCCACATGGAGCCATGTTGTATCTGAACATGGTTAATAATGCATTGAGCATTACTCTTAAGGGCACTATCAGCAAAGCTATATTTCCCTGTGCCACAGCAAAAGCTCCCGTGTCTCACCGGATCTTTTCAGTGAAACTCCTGTCCCCTCTTTCTGAGCCCTTATCAGGGGAACAGGTGCCTTTTCAAAACTCTTCTTTACAGAGAACTTCGCAGCCTCTTGTTGCTTTCATTCAGTTCCTTGTGTTGAGAAGCTTTGTTGAGAAAGCTAATTTGCATTCTGGTCAATGTATCAAGGGGAAGGTGTCTTTCAGGAAGTCTTCGGAGCCTGCAACTGCACAGAAACATATGGCTGTTACCTTGATCTTTGGCATTCTGAAGGAAGAGTAGCCTAGTACTGTGGTTGTTGCCTATCACATTTTATTTTTATATTTCATTACCAATTAGTTTTCTTGTATAAGGTGTTCTCACATTGATGTGCTGCACAACAGGGCATCTGGTGAAAAAAGTGCATGTCGCAGGAAAAAAAGGAAATTCAAGGATTTGTGTAAACAACAAAAATAATGAGTTTCAACAGAAGGAGAAGGAAATCAGAATAACCTGAAAGTTTAGATAGGCTCAGGCAAGGAGAAGCAAATGCATTTTTGGAAGTAAACAATTAAGAGAAATGAAGATCCAAGAGTTCCAGCGAGTAGATTTTAGTATATGCAAAAGAGTTCTAAAAAAGCAGAATAACTAAACTGATATTTACTTGTGATTGCACAAATTGTCCAATACAAATTCTAAATTGAAATAATACAGGATATGTTTTCCAGGTGCTTATGATTGAAACAGCACTGGTCTTGGCACAACATAAGACAGAGACAAGGGAAAATACAATTCCAATAAGGTGTAGGTTTTGAACCTCGTAACATATTTTTGTTCCCCATATCCTTGCTTGATGCTGGAAAATTGACTTCATATATTAAAATAAATATTTGAGCACTGTCTGTATGCTTTCTGCTCTATGGTGAGAATGCACCTGTAAATTTAAAAATGTTAGTTCCACATAACTTCAATGGGTGCATTACAGGTATACTGTAAAAAATGTTTATTAAATATATAAGAAGATCTGAGATCTGTGAGATGAGATCTGTGTATTTCTGAGTTAGCAGAACAGTCCACAAGAGTGCTAACTCAGGATGGAAGTGCAGGAACTGCAATGTTGTTAATGTTTGACCAGTAAGCCACAGAGCTAAGTACAAGAATTCATTTGTTCTTGTCCTGGAAAGTAGCACTGAGAAGCTTTTCAGAATTGTATCACTAAGTGCAGCTTCTTTTTCTATTTCTCTGAGGTTTGGAAGAGGATAGAGTGTAAATGGACTTATCTACTCTGACTTTTACATTGGTAACACCAATGCGTCTCTGTAAGCAATAGCAACCAGTGGGAGTGCCAGTGCAATTAATGCACCAGTGATTTTATTTCTGGATCACATAGTTCTGCCTGGATATGGTTAGAAAATGCAGGTGCCACCCACTGACATTGCTAATGGGAGGTACCTAAGGTAGGTAGGAACCTTTTTTACAGAAACGGGAGCAGTATATACATGGTTGCTGCATCAAGGCTTTTTTTTGTGGATCTTTGTGACCGTATGAACATGTTTCTGTGTAAGTGCCAGCTGGTATGCACGTGCTTGTATGAGCCTGTGCATGCACCTTGTTTAAATATAAGCATGCATTTCTAATGAGCATCTGTACAAAGCAAAGCTGTTGACTAGTGGTAAGATAAAGCTTGGACTGTTTATGATTTAGATTATACAACATGATTGCTTGCTAATTGTCCTAAAGTCAGTTGTCCTGTGATGCCATTGTGTCTGTTCCCACTTGTCTTTTGTATCTGTGTATTTGTCTGAGAATGAAAGAAGCTAGGAATGTTCCTCTTAGGGTGATGCCTGTGTATTTGTGTGTAAGTATGTTCATGTGTTATAGTCAAGGTTGTTTGACTTTGCTTGCTTTCAGAGTTTACCTGAAAAGCTTGGTGTTATTTCTGTATCATTGATATAATTCATTTTGTAGCCATGCTCTGGAAACAGGTGATTTTGCTAACATATTAAGAATCAAAGGAAATAAAAAATGAAGTAGACATTTTTCAATATCTTAAAATGCAGATATACTCTGTTTTCCTCTTTCCACTGCATCTTTTGTACAGCTGATAAAACATAAATTCATCCCTTAATTTTAAGCATGAGAACAAACTCTTTAATGTTTTATCTATCACCAAGTTCCATAAAGTCATGTTAGTATAAATAAGAATCCGATATTACTATTAGCATTTGTTGTTGACATTAATTGCCTTAAACCCATAGCAAAAAAAAAAAAAAAAAAAAAAAAAGTACTTCCAGGAAAAAAAAAGTCCCAACATCTTTAAAACATTCTAGATGATACTGTTTGTGAAGCTAAGTCTTCGGCAATAATATGAGTTGTGAAAAGAACTCTAGTCAAGCACAACAGACATTTTGTATTCATGCTTCTGATTTGTTCATTCATTATGGACCAGAAGATAAAAGACCAAGTCATTCTGGCATCTAAGAAGTGCTAGGCTCTTTAAATATGATTGAGTTAAGGACTATGAATGTTTGTGCATATGACAACCTTCAGATCTGTGAGTACCAAATTGTTTGTGTAGCACTGTAGAAAAAACTTAATTTTAAATTCGCACTGATTGTACAGTGTACAGTTCATGGGATTTGATAGTAGATATCCTTTGTCATTCTCTAAGCCGTGTCCCAGCAGTCCCTGTGCTGCTTCTTTGCACTACTACTGAACTTAAGGGGTGGAAATCTCAATGTTCTTTTCACTAATTGTTTCCTAAATCATCCTTCCTCCTGATAAATGTCATTAATATTCTTCATGTCAGTGCAGACGGCAGAGGTTGGAGGTTCACTTGCTTGTGATTGAACATGGCAGGGGACATGAAAAGATTCACACGCATGCTACTGGAATGCAACAGCAATGACAAGCTCTGTGGTAAGATTCACAGATTCCTTTAGTATTTTTCATATGCTGAACTTTGCTGGCCAGCTTTGCTAAAAGGGGACCAAGCTCTTTCCCCTCCTCCACTTGCATCCCAGCCCAAACAGAAGGATTTGACTGAGGTTTCCCTGCATTGTCTCAAGGTGGAAACTGCTATAGGGATTCCATCCTTTATGGTGGGATTCATCTGACATAATTTTAGCTGTCTTAGAGTATTTCTACATTGAATGAGTCATAAAGGTGAGGTTAAGACCTCATGACGTAGTCAGTAAGATTATCTGCTTTTTTTCTAAGGACCAATTTTGTGAGATTTTGATTCCATCACTTTATGTAATCTTTGGAAACTGAAATGGTGCCTTGCCCCAGTGCAAAAATAGCACCACCCCCAAATCTGAGGATAAAAGAGAGTCGATCACCTGCAACATCCTTGTTAATTATAGTGTTTTTGGGTCAAATTCTAAATCAGGTGATCCCACATTTTTTTCTTTAAAATGCTCCCTATAGTTTTAATGGAAGTAGTCGAACCTGTATAGCACTGCTATCTAGATTTGTGATAGCACGGCAATGTCCAGCCCTTCCCATATCCCTCCTATCCCTCTGCCAGGGCCAACTATGTTTCACTGGTAGGATATTTACACTCACAGCTACAGTTCCTCACCTCTGTATTAAGGCATCTAAATAAGTGACCTGAGGTGCAGGAGTCCCAATGGCTTCATGAGGTTTTAAATATTCAGCACCTTTGAGGAATAGGGTTGCAGCACTAAAAGTGTTCCGTTGTTATTCCAAGGAGCAGCAGGTGAATGCTCCCACATACCTTTAGGGTTGAAGTTTACTGAAATGGTTCATTACTGCTATGTAATACAGAATTTGTGCACATCAGGTAATGCTGCACATAGTCCTTTTCAAAACAGCAATGCTTATGCCTTGGCTTCCCATTTTCTTTGTCTGCTTGTAGTTGTGCGTGAATATCAGACCGAAGTGATTGTTGTCCCAGCTCTCCTAGTGGGTTTTTTTGTCATCCTGCTAACCGTGATCCTTTGGCTCCATTGTCGAGGCTTGCGAACAAAGCGGGAGGAATCATCACCATCTGGACAACAAGGTAACCATCATAGTTTCCAGAGGAAAGCGTGTTGGTTTCATTGGTCCTAAGTCAATCCCATTTCCTCATTGTTTGAGCCGTTAGGCAATAGTGTTTCTGAAGATCCCGAGTGGTATCCAGCAATCTAGTGAACGTAAGGAAAATTGGGGAACCCTCATTTACCCCACTTGTGGTAGCAATAATGGAATCTGTAGTACAGATGGTTCTCAACAAACCTGAACCAACATAGCGTACTGTGGTAACATCACGTGAGACCTGCAAAGTGTGCTTATGTAAGAGTCTTCATGGATGCTAATGCAGGGAGAGTTTCACAGAGGTATGACAGTCTTTTGGATGCAGATCACACCTAGTTAACTTGTTATATATATTGTCATTTAAGAAATTTAATTTCAAACTCCTGTATTCCACTTCCTATTGGGACAAAAGGAAATAGAATAGGGAGCGGTGAGAATGTGAAGAAAGGGTTCTCATTACCGCAAGCACATGCTGCTGTGTGGAAATCAAAGTCCAGTTCTGAACTGTTCTTGTTTCTGCACAGGAAAAAAGCATCTTCAGCCTAGTTTAAAGGAAATAATTGAAAACAAAGATAAGGCGTGTGTGGGAGCACCCTATGTGTGTCTCTCTCATAACAAACAGTAGGTGGTAATAAAAGAAAATGACAGTTGCTTCAGTACATGAGAATCAAATACAAATTATGTCTTATCCAGAAAGAAAGTTTGTATAGTTAAATACAGTGCAGATCTCCAGACTCGTTCTGCCTTTTCATCAAGTAGAGTGGGAGATAAAGATCTTGAACTCCTCAGGGGCTGGGGTAAGTATGATACACTAACATTTCTTTACTTCATCCTGATTTCCAAAAACAGTATGGAGCAAAAATCAAAAGACAGTAGGATGGGCATTGCCACCTACTGCAAGAGTTCATCCCTCTGTTTTTATGCATCACGTATATTTTTTTTTTCGTCAGTGAATGACAGGAACCAGCAGGAATCTAGCTCACCAGAGAACCACTATATACAGCTGAGTGAAACATCTGTGGAGAGCCTACTAAGTTCTGCATCCCTGACTCTGAAAGAACTGGAGATACCACGAGAAAAACTCTTACCAGGCACCTTCCAGGTGATAAAACATGGCCGCTATGGGAGCATCTACAGAGCAGAATTGGAAACTGGAAACCCCAGGAAGACTACGTCTGTCATACTGAAAGCCTTACAAGGTAAGGCACATGGCCAGAAAACGTATTGATACATATCTGTGTATCAAAGACATGATGTTGATCAGAACTTTGCAGTCGTTACTAGATAGAGCTGTGTTCAGTAACATGTTAGCTAGTCATAGTAGCATTTTAATTGGACCAAAGAAAACTGCAGTCATGTTTATTTTTAAGTTACTTGCCCTTTTCTTTGCTGCCTCCATGTGGTGCTAGACTGGGATTTCTTTGATTCTTTCAGATATGGCTGGTCCCCAGGAAGTAAAGGATTTCCTGGGAAGGATTAAATTCCATCAAAATCTTGGCCATCATGAGAACCTGGCTGAATTGGTTGGATGCTGTGTAGACCGGTTCCCACTTTATATGATCATGGAAGATGTATCTCTTGGTGACCTGTTGACATTTCTATGGACATGTCGGAAGGTGAGTCAAAAGAAGCGATGACAGCACATCTTCTTAAATTGCTTATGTGAATATCTATGTGTAAGTCGCGTAAGATTCTTGTAATCTCTCCATGCATCCATCTATATCAATCTAAACTATTTTCATCCCCCAAAGATGTTCTACAAAAGTCTAAACTGGTCTATAAGTAGTGTATTTCTGTACAGATGTGCTGTAGTTTGGAGAAGTTGACATATTTTGTAAGTAGGAGTCCTACTTTGCAGGCCATTGGAGTTCCTTGAAGCGTTAAACAGGCATTGGAAAGAGTGAGAATGAAACAGCTACTTGGATTTACAAAAGTTTTAAATGAAGTCCCATTCCAAAAGCTTTTAAAGAAACAGAGTACTCATGACAATAGGGAGAAGGTCCTTAAATGATAACTAATTGATGAAAAGACAAGAAACAGAGGATAGGAGTGAAAAGTAAGTACTTGCAGTGAAGAAGGGTCACCCATGAAGTTCTGCTGGGAAATGTGCAAGGACCTGGTGCTTTTCATTGTATGTGTCAATATCTTAGAAAATGGGTTGCGAAAGAGGTGGTGATGGTTGACAATGACAACAGCCAGTAAGGGCAAGGGCTAACCTTGAGCAGTTGCAGAAGAATGACTGTACAATAAAGAGAAACAGATGAAATTCAGCATAGACAAAAATGAAATAATACAGAAGCACAAAAGCAATCTTGGCTTCACATACATACTGATGGTCCATTGCTGACAAGAAATGTGAAAATCATGGGACTCATTCTATGAAAACATACACTCCCATGAAAATATCACCACAAGCCAAAAAAAGAAACTAAATATTAGGACATTTCTTCTCTAGACTTGCAATGCTCTGTGATTTCAATAGTGCAAGAGAGTCGCTGAGCAACCAGGCAATGCTCTGCGATGTCAGCACTCTCCCAGAGGCTGCTCTGGAGGTCCAGCTTGAATAAGACACTAAGCATGCTTTGTGAATGACAGAAATGGGAGATGTGCAACCCCTTGCTTTGATTTGTTTCCTATGCTTTTATTCAATATTTTAGAAATTTAGAAAGCAAGACAACAAAATCGATGGTGCTGTCTAAGCCTTTTACATCACACCCCTCTTAGAGTGCTTTTTCTGTAAAGGAAAGGTTTGATGTCTGGATGCAGGACTCAAATGCATACCAAGGAACTTTGCAGATGGAGAAGATGTGGACTCCTTGAGGGTGGAGAGGCCTTGCAGAGAGATCCTGACAAATTAGAGGGCTGGGCAGTCACCAACTGCATCAAGCCAAACAAGAGCAAGTGCCAGATCCTGCACCTGGGAAGGGACAGCGCTGGCTATACATACAGACTGTGTGACGAGAGGCTGAAGAGCAGCCCCATGGAAAGGGATCTGGGGCTTCTGCTTGACAGCAAATTGAATATGAGTCAACAGTGTGCCTTGGCAGCCAAAAGGGCCAACTGTACCCTGAGGTGCATCGAGCACAACATTGCTAGCTAATCAAAGGAAGTGACCTACTGTACTTTGTTGCCTGGTGCAGCCTCACCTCGAGCACTGTGTGCAATTTTGGGTGCCACAATAAAACAAAGACATAAAATTGTTAGAGAGTGTCCGAAGGAGTGCTAAGAAGATGATGAAGGTTCTAGAGGGTGTCACGTTAAGGGGCGTAGCCGATTAACCGTTACGGGTCTGGTCGGATTCAAGGAACTGAACTATCATGGTCGTGGATTCACCAACAACATAGCACACCCTCACTCTAGCTGCGTTCAGTGAGAACTATCATGGCTAGGAACAATGCAATTAAGTGCAATTTATTACAGCAACAGCTACACAGGTTCTTTGGATTGCCGGTGATAAATTCACTGTCTGCAAAAGCAATCTAACATGCATGAAATACACAGGTACACAGCCTGGCTATTAACATGTTAAAAGGCACAAAGACTCTAGAGATTCCTAAGTTTCTGCAGAGATACCTGGTATAACCAAGTCTTCAAATCTTACCCCACGGTGTCCCAATGGAGGGGGGAAGAGAGGCTCAGCCCGTTGACTGATGTCAGAAGGTATCCTTCCTGATGGTATCTTCCCTAATATCCCCTTTCTCTTAAGCCAATTTATATTATTTTCTATCCCTTAGGTGGAACTTGAGTGACTCTAGTGAAGCATATCTTGGTTATGACTGGTAAAAAGTTTTCTTGCTTTCGTTTAAAGGTATAGGCTCTGAGAAATTCAGAGAGTGTGCTCAGTGAGGGGTGGTTTCACCTTGGAGGTGGGTAGCTTTTGGGATGGAGGTGTGTTTTGGTATTATAATGATATTATAATGAGCAAAAGTTCACTAGAGCACAGCGTTTTGTCAAAAACATGACAGGTTGTTGTCTCAGGGTAGCAAATGTGCAATTTATTGGTCTCAGTGTGCACAAGAACAATCGAGTTCCCATCTTGCCACAGAGCCTAGCCGCGGTGTCTCCACTCTGCTCTACGCTCTGTACTGTGCCTTAGAGTCAGCACACCAGGTTCCCCTAGTGCAATAGCATCTAAGGTTGGAAGCCTAGGGAACGCTTAGGTAGGCAGCTACACTCCACCCTGAAAGCTTCTTCAATGCTATACATTTTCTTTAAAATGTGAATATTAGTTTAATTTTTGTAGTTACTTTACTCCACAGAGGGCAAGACATACGAGGAGCAGTTGAAGTCACTTGGTTTGTTCAGCCTAGAGAAGAAGAGACTGGGAGAAGGCCTCATGGTGGCCTGCAGCTTCCTCACGAGGGGAGCGGAGGGGCAGGCACTGAGCTCTGAGGACAGCAACAGGACCTGAGGGAATGGTATGGAGCTGCAATGGGAGGTTCAGTTTAGACATCAGGAAAGGTTGTTCACTGAGAGAGTGGTTTTGCACTGGAAGAGGTTCCCCACGGAACTGGTCACAGCACCAAGCCTGTCAGAGTTCAAGAAGCATTTGTTCAACACTCCCAGATGTATGGTTTGATTTTTGTGTGGCCTTAGGTGGAGCCAGGACTTGGACTTGATCCCTTCCAACTCAAGATATTCTGTGACTTAGTAAGAGAGGAGTAGAAACAAAACACTTCTATGTTATTGTAGAAATCTGTCATTCTCCCACCTCAAGAGCACTAAATTCAGAGGGATTGCTCTTTGTCTTGTTCAGCAGAAAGACAAGATGGTAACAAATAAAGTTAATAAGTGCCATGGTCAAAACAAATGAGTGTATATGATTTTTCAGAAAGTAGGGATTTGACTAATGGAATTCCTTTCCACCAACTAGTGTGGATACTTAAGCTTTACAAATTGGTTCAAGACAAGACTGAATAAATTCACTGAAGATAACCTGTTAAAGTTTACTGAACATATTGAAACCATAACCATCTTGGGAAGTCTTCAGATTGAAAATTGTCGGGGGTGGAAAACTGCTCAAGAAAAGCAACATATGCTTACTTTGTTCTCACAGGGGAGTAAGAGAGATGGACTGTTAGTCTCATCACAGATATTCATTTGTGTGTTACAGACATGCTTTTCTACTTGTCAGTCTAATTTGTAGTATTTCATTCACTCATATATATTTCATTCATATGTATTTGTCATTCTTTACTGGTATTCTGCCAATTTTGTCTAACCTATTCATCTCTTCTCTATACTCCGGTTTACTCATCAGTCTCTAGTGTGCTTATCTTACCAGCATACCGTATATCCATCCTTGTACCCTTATCTTTCAGCCGATTTACAGTCAATATATGAAATTAGTTGAGGGAGCATAAGATTATAAAATATTCATTTTATTAGATTAAAAGGAAACAAGAGGGCTAGAATACCTGTCCTATGAAGAAAGGCTGAGAGAGCTGGGAATGTTGAGCCTGGAGAAGAGAAGGCTCCAGGGAGACCTCATTGAGGCTTTCAGTACTTAAAGAGGGCTTATAAAAAGATGGAGAAGGACTCTTTTCTCAGGTAGATAATGATAGGAGAAGGGGGAATGGTCTTAAATGGAAAGAGGATAGATTTAGACTAGATATTAGGAGGAAATTCTTCACTGTAAGTATAGTGAGGCACTGGAACAGGTTGCCCAGAGAGGTTGTGGATGCCCCATCCCTGAAAGTGTTCAAGGCCAGGCTGGATGGGGCCTTGGCCAAACTGATCTAGTGGGTGGCATCCCTGCCAGTGGCAGGGGGGGTTGGAGTTAGGTGATCTTTAAGGTCCCTTCCAAGCCAAACGACTCTATGATTCTGTGAAGTTTTTCAGTACCCTCCAGCTATGATCCAAGATCTGCTCTTTTATCTCTAGGATGTAATGACAATGAATGGTATCCTCTATGACCTCACTGAGAGGCAAGTATATGAAGTTGGACAGCAAGTTGCAGCAGCTCTGGTAAGTCTGCTCACATTTGCTGCATTTTTTGCTTCCTGCTTGATCGCAACACAAGTCTGCATGGTGGCTTAAGTTTTCTTAGCCTAAGCTGTGAGGATGTAGTTTGTTAAAGCTGAGCCAAATATGCTTGCATCGTTTTGGTAAGCATACACCTCTGTTCTGCACTGTGGAAGATGGGTGCAAACTCAGTAAAAATTTCTGTCTATTAGAATTCCTTTTAAAATGATGAAGGTCTCTTCCTCTTCTAACTTTTTAGGCGTACCTTGAACAGAAGAAATTGTTCCATGGTGACATTGCTGCCAGGAATGTCCTCCTTCAGAACAGCTTCACTGCCAAGCTGTGTGGTTTGGGGCTGGCCTATGAAGCTCACGCATACGGTGCCAGCTCAGTCACAGGGATGGTACCAGTAAAGTGGCAGGCACCAGAGCGGCTCCTGAAGAAACCCCCTAGCATTAAGGCAGACATGTATGATTTTATTTTTGGACTATACATTAATCTGTCGGTCAGACCTGTCTCTTTCACTTCTTCATGTATCATTTCATGTCCTGAAGTTCACAGTAAGGCATACCTATTCTCAGTGCGATGCTCTGCTTTACATCTCATACCTTCTCTTCTCATTTCTGCAGGTTATGCCTAGTCATTTGTATATGTTTAAGCTAGCTAGCTAGCTAGAATGGAAACTTAACACTGCTTTGTTTTCTTTTCTTGCAGCTGGTCTTTTGGAATTCTATTGTATGAAATGATTACATTAGGTAAGAAGATTTGATAATAATTAAAAAAAATAAAGAAGGAAGTGACAAATTAACAAATTCCAAAATCTCAATTTAAGAATGCAAAGTTGGGGCATTTAACTATGCATCCTGTCTTTTTCCATCTTGCAGAGTCTCGACAGTTGCTTTTAGGCTTTCTCTCAGTGTGAATTGTGATAGGAAATGAATGGATTTTGGTAGGAAATGAAGACATTCTTACACAGAAGCTGCTACCTTTATCTCATAGTTTTCTGCTGTTACTCCTTTACCCTTCCAGGTGCTCCACCATATCCTGAGGTACCACCTTCTGACATCTTGCCATACCTGCAGAGACGGAACATTATGAAACAGCCTTCAAGCTGCCAGCAAGCCATGTAAGCCACTTGCTTTATGGATAATTGAAAGTGAGATTTGCAGAGATAGATGGAAGTGGAACACAGAAAGCTGGATCTTAACAAAGATCTCTAAGTCTAGACTGTACAAAATAGAAACCTGATAGTTGAGGAGACTTGTTCTTATGCCCGCCACGTCTTACTGAAACCTTGACTGCCAAAAACTCTCTTCCTGCTTTTGAAAATTGCTCTTGTTTCTGTTTCTTTCTCTGCCCTTGAATTTCGTTGCTCCACTGCTTCCATGCAAGGCATAGGGCTATTCTAGAGTAGTCATTCTCCTGTAAATCTCCAAAATGATCTAAACATCCACAGGGGAGATCTGAGGCATTATACTTCGTCTCGTGAAGACTTTTTTTTTTTTTTTAAATATTCATAGGCTTTTGTATCTATAAGAATCTCAGTTACTGTTTCAGAAGGTAATGCCAAATGTAATCTTTTCCCCTTTTCCCATACTCACAACTGACAACCTGGCAAAAAACTGCAAGTCTGCCTTTGTCCTCACACGTTATTATCTGGTTGCAAATTTCACTGAAAGGACTTTCTATGAAGCAGAAAAAGTGGAAGCCTCTAGACTTTCTAAGTATGAGATGTAAAGTAAGTTTTGTAAAGTAAAATTTGGTGTTGGTGCTTTTCATTCCCAGCTCCTCTCTTCTTCATCTTACAGGTACAACATCATGAAGTCCTGCTGGCAGTGGAATGCAACTGATAGGCCTTCTCCTGCGGACCTGATCCAGTTGCTACAGAAAGCTGTAAAGACCAGCAATGACCATGCAGTACTGCAGGTGCCTGAGCTAGTGGTGCCTGAACTCTATGCTAGTGTTGCTGGTGTTGCAGTAGACAGCCTAGTGAGTGAATACACTGTACTCTGAAGGACCCTTTCCCATATTGGTAAAGGAGTCATCTCTGAATTTGCCCTTTCTAGACAGTTTGCAAGCTCAGAATGAGGTGTGTATATTGTGAGGGATCTCTTTGTTTTTCAGTCACAATATATTTCAGATCTCTCCTCCACACCTGAAACAACGAACTAGTAGTGGTAGTAATATTAAATCACCTCGTTGATACCACTTTGATAGTGGTCACTTGGAAGCAAAGCGGATCTAGGAAGCTGTAGCAAATGGAATGACAAATTTCAGTTGAAGGATATTTTGGGAAATGTATCCTCATCTTGCTGTCCCATGAAACTGCATCATTTAGAATACGTTTCTGAGTTGTATTCAGAAGAGCAGGTGTCCTGGGGAATATGGTATGGGGCACAATCCTATTAGAAAAAGTGGACTGAGTAGGTAACGTAAATGGGTAGTTTTCTGTCCGTTACTTACACATTCTCCAAGGACCTATTCAAGTTAGTTGCATTCTTGCCTGTTAAGTGTTCAATAAATGTCTCATAAATGGATAATGTTAAGTGTCCAATAAACGGATAATTTCAGAACAAGCTGAAGACTTGCAGCATCCTACAAAGCCAAAACTAGGTTTGTTAGCCACATAGGATGCATGGCTGGAAGAAAAAAAAAAATAAGAAAAAAGGTTATGTGAAAAAAAGCTAATCAATGGCTCTTCTGAAGGGGAGTATGCATCCTGCAGGAAATGTTCAACCGTTAGTAGTACATCGGTGTGGGGATAGTTATATACTAAGAATATATAGCTGTACAAAAGAGCTTAGGTTCTTTTTTTCCATCAAAATTTATTAATCCTCCCAAGACAATGTAATTGAAGTTTTCTCCTCTAAATGTAAAATAACATGAATAAAATGTTTGTCTGTCTATTTGTTTGTTTTTTTCCCTGTATGGTGTAGGCTTTTAACAAAACCGTTTACTTCCAGAAATAAAGGTAACTTTGGTTTATAATGTACATACGGCACCACTATATACTGGAATATTGCAAACTCCATTAAGGAGTTGCTCAGTTAGCTTTCTCGCTTGAGGAATTGAAACATCTTATTTTTTTTAAAATGCTAAAACGTGCTAAAAAATGTACAATAATATTCTCTTCTCTATCCCTCATTTGAGAAGAGGGTTAACACTACCTGGTAAACATAGGTTAAACTCACAATTCGAGTCAGTTGATATTATTTTTCATGTGTGAATAAACTATTCATTAAAAAACATTTGCTTGGCTCAAACCTCCCACACAAGAATAGGATACTCTCACAGGTTTTGCCAGCGAAAAGTGTGTGTATTGCGGGTACGTAATACAATCTCAGAACCTTGAACAGCATCCATAGTACTGGTGCAGACCTAATGAATAATGCACAGTTGTTCAGAGGGAGCTTTGTTAAATGGAGAGATAAATGTGACAAATGCATCACTGTTCTTAAGCTCCCTGTCTTGTTACATCACAAAAAGCAATGTTCTGGTTTACACGAAACCTCATACTTAATCAAAACTTTGATCAAGGGAATCCATGGGAATTCAGGATGATGAGCAACTTACATCCTCTGAGAAAAGATCTGCTTTAGTTTCATCTGAGAGCAAATCTGTGCCAAGGCACTGTTTATGAATCTGTCCACAGAAACACATATTTCTGATATATATTAAAGTCTAAAATCATTTACCTTTCATTAAAGTGGCTTGAGTCTCAGCATGTGCATTCTTATGATGATTTGACAGCCTTTTCCCCAGGTTAGTTCATACAGGTTTGGAAGTGACTGAACCTAAATCTGATTGAGTTTTATAGTGGCATAGATGAATTAAACATGTGTAGATGCCCTACAGTTCATGATAATTAAAATAGTCTATATAGAAACCTTTTCCACATGTCAGTCTCCATTCATGCATGGGATTTTTAGGATCAGTATAGACTCATGCATGAATTCCTCAGTAGTGAAACCACTGAGGGCTTTGTGAAAATCTTTTATAGTTGTTTCGTGGAGAAGAATGGGTTTTCAACAAAAGACTTTGTTTAATTGGGATATCTTGTTCCCATAGAAAATATTGACTTTTTAGTATTACACTGTAATTTTCCCCAAGATGGCAGAGTTGTCCACATAATTCAGTCAGCCCCTGCTTTCTTAGTGTGAAATGCAGCCACAGAAGTGGAAGAATGGACTTTGCTACTGAACTTTACCTCTCAGATTCACAATACTTCCATTGGACAAGTTGCTGTTACTGAGAAAGCATGACTATGATGTTACTGAGAATGCATGAGCATCAGGACAGTAAAAGTAGCTGAGATTTTTATTACATGAATTAGAATTGGTTGAGTTCATTTATCTGAATTTATCATCCAATATACTACTGCTTTATCTACAAACCATCTCCCACCATTTGGCATCTCATCTCCAGAGATACCATATGTGTACACTGTGGAGTGGGAGGCAACACAGACCCTACCCCCCCCCCCCCCCCCGCCCATAGTACTGGAGCTAGAGGCAGTGGTACCATGACAGTGAGACACTGCCTGAACAAATTAGTTCTGCTGAACAGTAGGGTATGTTAATCTGAATGTGGCACCTCCACAGTAACCCTGTGGTTTGATGTCAATCTCCATTCCCACCCTGACGATGATTCCCCCTCAAACAGTGCTTTTCTGCCTGACTGTTGATGCCTGTAGAGGAAAGAATGACTTTGGATAGTAATTTCGTGGAGTGTTTTGTGGCCTGGTTAGTCTTTTAAATTACATGTTAAAAAAAAAAAAAAGTTCAAAAAAATCTCCCCTGTGTACTGTTTGATCTAGGACAGACCTGTTTAGTCAGTTAGAGCACCAAGAGGCCAGCGCTGGGACTGCTTAGTCCTGCTGCAGGGGCTGCCTCACCACCTCAGAGCTGCTTCCATGGAACAGAGTAGGAGCATGAAGGTGCATTAATCACTGGCTGCTAGGTGTTTTGGGGTGGTGGAATTTTCTTTTTTTTTTTTTTTTTTTGAGACTTGAGGGGCAGTAGTCATTGACATTAGAAAAATAACTGGTCAGGAGAAGGGAGTTTAGCAATTTTGCCTTGACTGGTTAGTTTAGACCATGGTACCACTGTGCAATTGCTTGAGTTCTTGCAGTGTCTGGTGTTTTTCATGTACCAGCTGCACTGTGTAACGCGACTAATGTGTGACATAGAGAACCCACATGTTGTGTTGCATGATCTCTGCAAAGCATAATTCTTTAAAAGGGAATTGTTGGAGATGATGCACTTTGCAGTAAAAATTGGCTTCTGTCTCTGAGATGAATCAAGAAACTGTCTGCAATACCCTTTGTGACATTCTGGTCTCTTCTTCAGTAGGAACCA
This sequence comes from Anser cygnoides, assembly GCF_040182565.1. Lineage (NCBI taxonomy): Eukaryota > Metazoa > Chordata > Aves > Anseriformes > Anatidae > Anser > Anser cygnoides. The sequence continues at coordinate 105,129,676 of NC_089873.1, read as the reverse complement.
GAGGAATTCCTCACCATTAATAGCAGAAGAGAAGATAGGCAGATTTGGAAGAGTATTATTTTTTGTGGCATTGATTGACAGAAGATAATAAAATAATACCTTAACCACTAGTGAGACAATGATTGTCAATTATTGCAAAGTTTTTCAGGAGTGTTTGGTGAATAAATGTTTGATGCTCATAATGCTTATAAGCATGCTACTGATGCCTGTGTATATTAACCATTAAAATGTTGCGGGTCACACAATAACCTAAAGAGAAAGACAATGTACCCCCATCACTGCTGAAACTTAAAATGCTACTAGCATAAAGCAGTTCATCAGGACAGTGAGGAATGTAAAATATAATCAGGAAAGAAAAGGAAGGAAGGAAGGAAGGAAGGAAGGAAGGAAGGAAGGAAGGAAGGAAGGAAGGAAGGAAGGAAGGAAGGAAGGAAGGAAGGAAGGAAGGAAGGAAGGAAGGAAGGAAGGAAGGAAGGAAGGAAGGAAGGAAGGAAGGAAGGAAGGAAGGAAGGAAGGAAGGAAGGAAGGAAGGAAGGAAGGAAGGGAAGAAAGAAAGAAAGGAAAGAAAGAAAGAAAGGAAAGAAAGAAAGAAAGAAAGAAAGAGAAAGAAAGAAAAGAAAGAAAGAGAAAGGAAGAAAGGAAGAAGAAAAAGAAAGAAAGAAAGAAAGAAAGAAAGAAAGAAAGAGAGAGAGAGAGAAAGAAAGAAAGAAAGAAAGAAAGAAAGAAAGAAAGAAAGAAAAGAGAAAGAAAGAAAGAACAGAAAGAAAGAAAGAAAGAAAGAAAGAAAGAAAGAAAGAAAGAAAGAAAGAAAGAAAAGAGAAAGAAAGAGAAAGGAAGAAAGGAAGAAAAAAGAAAGAGAAAGAGAAAGAAAGAAAGAAAGAAAGAAAGAAAGAAAGAAAGAAAGAAAGAAAGAAAGAAAGAAAGAAAGAAAGAAAGAAAAGAGAAAGAAAGAGAAAGGAAGAAAGGAAGAAAAAAGAAAGAAAGAGAAAGAGAAAGAAAGAAAGAAAGAAAAGAAAGAAAGAAAGAAAGAAAGAAAGAAAGAAAGAAAGAAAGAAAGGAAAAAGAAAAAGAAAGAAAGAAAGAAAGAAAGACAGAGAAAGAAAGAAAGAAAAAGAAAGAAAGAAAAGAAAGAAAGAAAGAAAGAAAGAAAGAAAGAAAGAAAGAAAGAAAAAGAAAGAAAAAAGAAAGAAAGAAAAGAGAAAGAAAGAGAAAGGAAGAAAGGAAGAAAAAGAAAGAGAAAGAAAGAAAGAAAAAGAAAGAAAGAAAGAAAGAAAGAAAGAAAGAAAGAAAGAAAGAAAAAGAAAGAAAGAAAGAAAGGAAGAAAGAAAGAAAGGAAAGAGAAAGAAAGAAAGAAAGAAGAAAGAAAGAAAGAAAGAAAGAAAGAAAGAAAGAAAGAAAGAAAGAAAGAAAGAAAGAAAGAAAGAAAGAAAGGAAAGAGAAAAAGAAAGAAAGAAAGAAAGAAAGAAAGAAAGAAAGAAAGAATGAAAGAAAGAAAGAAAGAAAGAAAGAAAGAAAGAAAGAGAAAGAAAGAAAGAAAGAAAGAAAGAAAGAAAGAAAGAAAGAAAGAAAGAAAGAAAGAAAGAAAGAAAGAAAGAAAGAAAAGAAAGAAAAAGAAAAAGAAAAGAAAGAAAGAAAAAGAGAAGAAGGAAGGAAGGAAGGAAGGAAGGAAGGAAGGAAGGAAGGAAGGAAGGAAGGAAGGAAGGAGGAAGGAAGGAAGGAAGGAAGGAAGGAAGGAAGGAAGGAAAAATAAAAAAAAATAAAAGAAAGAAAGAAAAAGAAAGAAAGAAGAAAAGAAAAGAAAGGGAAGAGAAAGAAAGAAAGGAAAGAAAAAGAAAGAGAAAGAAAAAGAAAGAAAGAAAAGGAAAGAAAAACTAGATGATCTTTGTAGGTCCCTTCTGAATGAACTTTCTTTCCTTTCCTTTCCTTTCCTTTCCTTTCCTTTCCTTTCCTTTTCCTTTCCTTTCCTTTCCTTTCCTTTCCTTTCCTTTCCTTTCCTTTCCTTTCCTTTCCTTTCCTTTCCTTTCCTTTCCTTTCCTTTCCTTTCCTTTCCTTTCCTTTTCCTTTCCTTTCCTTTCCTTTCCTTTCCTTTCCTTTCCTTTCCTTTCCTTTCCTTTCCTTTCCTTTCCTTTTTTCCTTTCCTTTCCTTTCCTTTCCTTTCCTTTCCTTTCCTTTCCTTTCCTTTCCTTTCCTTTCCTTTCCTTTCCTTTCCTTTCCTTTCCTTTCCTTTCCTTTCCTTTCCTTTCCTTTCCTTTCCTTTCCTTTCCTTTCCTTTCCTTTCCTTTCCTTTCCTTTCCTTTCCTTTCCTTTCCTTTCCTTTCCTTTCCTTTCCTTTCCTTTCCTTTCCTTTCCTTTCCTTTCCTTTCCTTTCCTTTCCTTTCCTTTCCTTTCCTTTCCTTTCCTTTCCTTTCCTTTCCTTTCCTTTCCTTTCCTTTCCTTTCCTTTCCTTTCCTTTCCTTTCCTTTCCTTTCCTTTCCTTTCCTTTCCTTTCCTTTCCTTTCCTTTCCTTTCCTTTCCTTTCCTTTCCTTTCTTTCCTTTCCTTTCCTTTCCTTTCCTTTCCTTTCCTTTCCTTTCCTTTCCTTTCCTTTCCTTTCCTTTCCTTTCCTTTCCTTTCCTTTCCTTTCCTTTCCTTTCCTTTCCTTTCCTTTCCTTTCCTTTCCTTTTCCTTTCCTTTTCCTTTCCTTTTCCTTTCCATTCCTTTCCTTTTCCATTCCATTCCATTCATTCCATTCCATTCCATTCCATTCCATTCCATTCCATGCTATTCCATCCTATCCTATCCTATCCTATCCTATCCTATCCTATCCTATCCTATCCTATCCTATCCTATCCTATCCTATCCTATCCTATCCTATCCTATCCTATTCTCCTCTCCTCTCCTCTCCTCTCCTCTCCTCTCCTCTCCTCTCCTCTCCTCTCCTCTCCTCTCCTCTCCTCTCCTCTCCTCTCCTCTCCTCTCCTCTCCTCTCCTCTCCTCTCCTCTCCTCTCCTCTCCTCTCCTCTCCTCTCCTCTCCTCTCCTCTCCTATTCTATTCCTAGAAGTCTCGAGTCTGAAATAAGCAAAATCTACAGCAGAAAAAAAGAAAAAACAAAAAACACCAGCAAAAAAGAAACAAAAACAACTAAACAAGCAAACAACAACAACAACAACAACAAACAAAGAGAAAAAAAAACAGCAACAGGGGTTTTACATAGGTTTTTAACCTATGGAAATGATGCAAAGCAGGCCTCTCTCTCACGAAAGAAATGTCATTATGACATAAATCATAGAATCATAGAATCATTAAGGTTGGAAAAGACCTCCAAGATCATCTGGCCCAACCATCCCCCTTTCACCAATGTCACCCACCAAACCATGTCCCTAAGCACCACCTCCAACCTTTCCTTGAACCCCCCCAGGGACGGTGACTCCACCACCTCCCTGGGCAACCCGTCCCAATGCCTGACTGCTCTTTCTGAGAAGAAATGTCTCCTCATTTCCAACCTGAACCTCCCCTGGTGCAACTTGAGGCCGTTCCCTCTTGTCCTATCGCTAGTTACCTGTGAGAAGAGGCCGACCCCCAGCTCCCCACACCTTCCTTTCAGGTAGGTGTAGAGAGCGATGAGGTCTCCTCTGAGCCTCCTCCAGCCTAAACAACCCCAGTTCCCTCAGCTGCTCCTCACAGGGCTTGTGTTCCAGACCCCTGAAAGAGAAGCACTTAGATCTTCGTCTCTGACATTCTTATTAGTCATTCCTTCATATGAGCAATCTATTCAGGCAACAAATCTTTCTGTGAAGCTAATAGTTCCTGACTGTTTAAGTTAATATCTTCAAAAGAAACATTTTCTGTAAGCTATTGCTGTCTTTTCAAATTGTGGATTTGATGTGGTTTATACTACATGACGAGACAAAGGAGCCAGAGACAAGTTGAATTATCTGTAACCTACACGTTTTGAATTTTGTAATTTCTGCATAGAAATACTCTGGAGGACAGCATTTAGCTTCATTATGTTTGAATCAGTTTAATTACTTAATTTCTTATATTGATTTATAGGAATAAAACCTTTCATTGAATATAATCCTGCCTTCTATATTCAAATTTGTTTCAAAAATCCATGTTTTAAATGAAGAATATCTTGCCCTAGATTGTGTGGTCAGTTGCAACAGAACAGTAGAGAACTCAGGGACCTGGGGGCAGAATTTAGGTCCAGCTTGCTGAGGATTATGATAAGTCTGATGCTTCCCTCAAGCATCTGTCCAGAAGGGGCCTCAGATTTGTAAAATAGGACTAAAGTTCTTCCTCAAGTCAGTGTTCATCCTTTATATGATTTCTGCTTTATGCAAAATTGATTTCGATTTTGTGAGTTAAAATGCTTGGTATAATTACTTGGAAATAAATGTACTAGCTTGTTTTGCTCCCAGAGAAATGTTTTATACTACAGTTGCTACTTTCTTTGTCTGGCTGAGTTTGAAATATTGAAAGCAACAGATCCCTAACTCTTTCTATGAAAACATCTCAGTAACATTGCACAGCACACTCATACAGAATCGTGCTGGAAGCTGGAGTAGATTTGCCAGATCCTTGAATCACACATAGCACAAAATGGAGTGAGGGAGGAGGAGGAAATCTTTAGGATGAAAAATATCTCTTTTAGATCTTTTCAATGGCACAAGACAGAGCATCCTAAAGCCCATTCTAATTTCCTAAGCCCAGAGAGTTCCTTACAGTAGCCAACAATTTCTTGTATTGAAGGACTCTGGGTTATCTGCATTTCCAAAATTGCTGTAGATGCCTGTTCCATTCAGCCTTCATCTTCTTCTCTTTCATAATTGAAATTTCACTACTTGTCAGAGAATCACAGAATAGTTGGGATTGGAAGGCACCTCTGGAGATCATCCAGTCCAACTGCCTTGCTCAAAGGGTCAGCTAGAATGGGTTGCAAAGGCCATTGTCCAGTTGGGTTTTGAATGTCTTTAAGGATAGGGGCTCCACATTCCAGTGGTTTTGTTTTGGTTTGGTTTTTGTTTAGTTTTTACACCCTTCAGGTACTTAGATACACTGATAAGATTCTCCTTATGACAGATGAAAAAGGTATATAATGTTATTAATCTGTAATAACTATTTACCATTTTCTATATTGTAAATGCTTAGTGCAGACATAATGTGTAAACATTCAGCTCGGTTTCAGTAAATATTTGAGGTGTAATGGACCACATGGACACCAGGGTTCTTTTAGGATCAGTAACTGCTACTGCTTTATTGATGACATAACTTCAACTCTCTCTTACTGAGGGCATAACTTCATCATCTTTATTGAGGACAGGCTCCATTCTTATACCGTTGCCCCACAGCAGTACTTTTCCACTCACTATTCATTGGTCAACGACTTTGCCCGGCAACAGCAAACACCCAGCAACTTCCATGCCTTAACTGCTAGAGAACAAGCAACCCAAGATAGCAAGGTGTCTCCTGAATCACCCTTCTTTGTTCCCCCTAAACTCTTTACATTCCTCATGGCCCTGTCGTTAAGAGTCCGATGTTAATCACCAATCGTGGGGCTTGTCGACCCCCATGGCCACACTCCCACAAATACTTATCACCAGGGAGATCCTGGGAATTGTATAGCATGGAATGAAACCTAGCATGACAAGAAATATCAAATATGAGCTTGAAGTAGAATTTTTTACAACGTGACCAAGTATCCTCTTCTAAGGTAGAGGAGTATGTCCCTTTTTCAAGCTCTTCAAACACAAACTTGTCAGTCTATGCCAATTAGCAATAAGATATGTTTGAAGCTGACTTGGAGTAGGACAAAGCTCTGTCGTCTGAATACTGATGACTGGATGAATCGCCAATCACTCTAGAACAAGACAGTTTTCTATTATACTCTTTAATCTATCTTCACATTATAGAATATATCAGGAAACAAAATTAACAATTTCCTCAAAATCATCTACTGGTTTGGCAATAATAGGTGTTTTGATCAAATCAATTTTAATGACTAATACACATCTTAGAACAAGAAAGTTATGAGGAGTAGTCAGCATGGAAATCGTGCTCGACCAACCTCGTTGCCTTCTATGATGGCATCACCAGCTGGGTAGATGGGGGGAGAGCAGTGGATGTCATCTACCTTGACTTCAGCAAGGCTTTTGATACTGTCTCCCACGACATCCTGCTGACAAAGCTGAGAAAGCATGTGATAGATGAGTGGACGGTAAGGTGGGTTGAGAACTGGCTGACTGGCTGAGCTCAGAAGGTGATGATCGGCAGTGCAGAGTCCGGCTGGAGACCTGTGACAAGCAGTGTTCTCCAGGGGTCGGTGCTGGGTCCGGTTCTGTTCAACATCTTCATCAACGACCTTGGTGAGGGAATAGTGTCCACCCTCACCAAGTACGCCAATGACACAAAGCTGGGAGGAGTGGCTGACACTCCAGAAGGCTGTGCTGCCATTCAGCAAGACCTGGACAGGATGGGGAGCTGGGCAGGAAGAAATCAAATTAAAACGAAGTTTAACAAGAGTAAGTGTAGAGTCCTGCACCTGGGAAGGAACAACCGCATGTATTAGTACAGGCTGGGGGATGACCTGCTGGAGAGGAGCTCTGCGGAGAAGGACCTGGGGGTCCTGGTGGACAACAGGTTGACCTTGAGCCAGCAGTGTGCCCTCGTGGCCAAGAGGGCCAATGGGATCCTGGCATGCATTAAAAGGAGCATGGCCAGCAGGTCAGGGAGGTGATCCTCCCCCTCTACTCTGCCCTGGTCAGGCCTCACCTGGAGTACTGTGTCCAGCTCTGGGCTCCCCACTACAAAAAAAGACAGGGATCTCCTGGAAAGAGTCCAGCGGAGGGCCACAAAGATGATACGGAGCCTGGAGCATCTCCCCTGTGAGGAAAGGCTGAGAGACCTGGGTCTGTTCAGCCTGGAGAAAAGAAGACTGAGGGGGGATCTTATTAATGTTTATAAATACCTGAAGTGTGGGAGACAGAGGGATTTGGCCAACCTCTTTTCAGTGGTCTGTGGGGACAGGACAAGGGGCAGTGGCCACAAAATGGAGCACAGGAAGTTCCACAACAACATGAGAAAGAACTTCTTCACGGTGAGGGTGACGGAGCACTGGAACAGGCTGCCCAGGGAGGTTGTGGAGTCTCCTTCTCTGAAGATATTCAAGGCCCGTCTGGACGCCTACCTGGGCAACCTGCTCTAGGGAACCTGCTTTGGCAGGTTGATCTCTTGAGGTCCCTTCCAACCCCTACAATTCTGTGATTCTGTGAACTACCAGTTATTTCTGCTGTACTTTGTTTATATTAGGAACAAACCAAGAATTAGAAATCAAGAGAGCTCTCACTCATATTTTTTCTCTGATTTAAAAAAAAAAAAAAAGCTTCATGCCTTTGAAAGAATTTATAAATAACATCAAAACACTTAGTGCTTTGCCTGCAGAAATCTATGTAATCAAATTTCCCCCACTACATCCACTGTCTTCATAGTGAAGTGGTGAGTATCAGTTTGGGAAAGTTTATTTCATAAGCACAAAATGAAGTGTAGCTACACCATGGTGGCAAGCCCAGCAAAAACCTGTGGAAATTTGCAATATATAATCTGTATGTATGAGTTTTTTTTACTACTAATCTGAATGTCTGAAGTTTGCTATTCAAAATTAATAAAGCAACATAATAAATCCACATTTAAAGAGAGTACAATCCCTATATTTATAATACCGTGGTAATGAAATTATAACCTTAACTCTGTACTCAGAAATAAAACAGTTGAAAAAAAAAACAGGTTTGTAAAACTGGCCTTTGTTTTAGGTTGCTCATTTTGCTCCAATGCCAGTTTAAAAGATACTTTTAATTTGTCCATTCAGTGAAAGTAGTGCAGATAGACACTACCTAGCAATCTAAACTGTGGGAGATTTCAGTTAGTCACAGAATCACAGAAAGTCATAGAATCACTTTGAATGGTTTGGGTTGGAAGAGACCTTAAAGATCACCCAGTTCCAGGCCCCCTGCCATGGACAGGGATACCTCCCACCAGACCAGGTTTCCCAAAGCCCCATCCAGCCTGGCCTTGAACACTTCCAGGGATGGGGCATCCACAGCTTCTCTGGGCAAGCTGCTCCAGTGCCTCACCACCCTCACAGGAAATAATTTCTTATATCTAAACTAAATCTAATCACTTTTAATTCAAAGCCATTATTCCTTGTCGTATTGGTACACTTATCATATTGGTACGCTCCCTTATAAAGAGTCTCTCCCCATCTGTCTTGTAGGATGGGGATTGTAGCATTTTTGAGTCCAATAAATCCCGTACGAGGTTTGCAATGAAAACAGGCAAGATTATTTGCAGTCTTGCAGGTGAGTCCCTCCAAAGATGTGCAGAGCGAAGGTCCATGCTGTATAACTTCTCTCTGGAAACCCTGGGCTCCCTGTTGAGCCCCGTGGGAAAGAAAAGTTGTCCCCCGCCTGAGAGCCGAGGGGCCGCTTCTGACTCAAAAACCCGTACTCAGCTGCCACCTGCTGGAACTTGGCCATCGTTGCATTTTCTTAAACGAAAACGTCGTGTTTGTTTTTCGTTTGTTTGGTTTGGTTTGGTTTTGTTTACTTGTTCTATTTTGTTTTTCTTTCCTAAACTTCGTTCTACATTATATTAGCACTACTTCATCTTTCAATAATTTTAATTCAACAATACTGTAGGGCTGCATAATTTATTCCAAGACATTTCTGTACAGTCAGCTTCCATCCATAGTTTAATAATAAAGCAAATAATTTTACAAGGAATTCTGACGAAATCCACTTAAGTACATATTCTACTACTTTTTTACAGGATTCAGACAATTCTAGGCACTTTCACAGATCATAAGGCCCTTGCATTACTACACCATAACATTAGTATCATTACAATATAAATTATTTCATAAATAGAATTCATATTACTATTTCTACACCTTGAAGCTGTGATAGGAACTGTATAAGACTTTATAAAAGTGGCTTTAGAAGTATGTGTTTTTTATAAGGTGCTTTCTGCATTGACTTCAATGAGGCCGTGTTTCCCCAAGAATCTCTTGTCTACAAAATTTTCTGTATAGGAGTGCTGGTAAAAGCAGCAGCAAACTGTTTTGTTTCATGTTGTGAAATCTGAAATGTGTTGCTCTGCCAGAGAGCTTGTTTGGGGTTAGTTTGACAGGTGTGTAAAGTGAGTGAGTCCTTCTTTCTTTGTAGAAGTCTTCCTTTGCTGCAAAATGAGAATGTTGTGGGGGTGATATCTGTAGCCTTTCATGGGACCTTTCATAGGCTTGTAAGGTGAGACTTTTGTTGAAGAGCTCTAGGTCAGAATTTATATAGTAAGTACTGCTTTTAATAAACATTATCAGTTAAATCAGAAGAGAATGTCTCTGTCCTGGACTCACCGCTCATGGCCTTTTCCCTGGGATCTACTTACCAAAAATGAGGTGTGAGATATTGTTTGTTCCCCCACAGGATTTCAGAAAGCTGCTAGCATTTCCTTTTCCCCATAAAGAAATCAGTGTCACCAAGATTTAGAGGTTTCAGGGGTGGCAACACATTATTGCTCAGAGTACACTCTGTGAGGTGTAAACGGAGAGAAATGGTGAATCTCTGCAGAGTGCCATGGGGGAAATGTGGGGATCATCACATTGTCGATGATGACGTGCGGGGTACTGTTACCAAGTAGTCCACCCACCATCCAAAGCAGCAAAGCGAGGAGGTGAGTATAGAACCATAAAACCATTGAATCATTCAGTTCGGAAAAGACCTCTAAGGTCATCTAGCCCAGCTTTTAACCTAGTACTAAAGTCCACCACTAAACCATGCTACTAAGTTCTAAATCTACACGTTTCTTACGAAGACCTCCAGAGATGGTGACTCAGCCACTTCCCTGAATGGAATGGTTGGCAACACCATCGACCTTAGTGTCTGCTGTAGAAAATGAAGACATGCATACTATCGGAATGTGCAATGCATCGTGTAGAGCTGGGAGCTTAGTCGCTGTTGAAGAGTTAAGGGAACACATAACAGGAAACATAACTAGATTTCTTTATGTCAAAGGAGTATTTGTTTAAAACGGAAATCCTTGTTTCAGGATACCTGGAGCTTTCCTTAGACAGACTGTATACTTCCTTTGAGTGACTGGGAGTCTAGAAACTTCTCCAAAGTCCCAGGTCTACATACATCAATCAGGAAAGTGTCACTGATATGGTCTTTGTCCTGCTTCTTATTTTTCTCCTTTGTCACCACTTTGTCTTCCCCAGCTCCCAGTACCATGTCCATAAATTCTTCCTTTTGACGGTCTTTACCCTCTGTGCCTACTAGTCCCCATTTCCAGGGCTATGAAGCAATCCTGGGATGTATTATGTAGTGCAAACTACAGCAGCAATGACAACTCTTGGGCTCTCTCTTTGGAGAATATTAACTGCAAGTGCTTTTTTCTCTGCTGTATACAGATTTCTGTGAAGGAGCAGAGCCTGGTATAGCTCTCCCATCTGCTCCTTGCATGCTGAATCCCTATAAACTCCAAGACAGCTAGGTCTACCTAGAGAAGCAAGCAATGTACCATTTCTTAATGTGCCTTTTGTAGCAGAATATAAAAGTTATATTTGATTCCTGATTCCAATTTCAGATTTCAAATGAAACAGGATTGCATAGGACACCAAGCTGCTTTCAGAACAGAAGACCCTTGTTCCTTTGGCTATACGTAAGCACTAGCTCATATTTGTGAACAAAGGCTTTCTAAGGCAAGCCCCACAATAAGCACAGAAAATCACGCTACTGAGACTAAGGCTGAGGGATACAACATACCTAAGAAAAAAATCCTACAGCAGTTGTAGCCTCTCTGCTTTTCAAAATGTTCATCTCCGTCAGCTTGGGAAAATTTAAAAAATTTCAGCAGGCATTTCAGCATTTTTCCAGATTTTTGTACCTTACAGTACAGAATAAACAGCATCTTCGGCCCTACTCCACACTCTGCAAGTTACTCTCCAATCAGAGAGCCCTTCTGTGACTGTGCTTATCATATAGATACAAAAGGAGTTTACTTTAAAAATATAATCAATTCAAAAGTAATTAATAAACATTTTGCAATGTTACTTCTTTGTGCTCACTGGTTTTCTTTAATAGCTATTTGTTTCGACTTACAGAAACTAATACAGCATGTGAGAGATATAGTAAAGGTGGTTCAAATACCTTCTGATAAATACTGTTGTTTTCCGTATTTCTCCCCAGTAGAACATAAAGAAAACCAGGCAGGACTCTGGGCATGTAAATGCCTCTCATCTGGGTGTTGTTGCAGCCTCTTAGGAGCACTCTACTGTTTAATATGTATGACAACACCTCATGAATATACCAGTCTTTTCTCAAAACATGAAATTTCTTACCCGTTTTCCCTGTAGAGCCTGAGGAATGAAAGGAATGGGTCTGAGTTACTTGTGCCTTTACCACACTTTAGCACTTGTGTCTTTACCACAACTATTAGATCCACAAATTATACTGACAGCACTGTAGGGGTGGGAAATTACTTGGGCTCTGGAAGGAAAACCAATGTTTATACATTCTAAGACAAAAATAAATATTTTGGCACAGTCTTGTTGTAAAGGCATTGTGCACTGCTGAGCTGCTTCACTGGGCATCAGAGGGATGGGGACGGGGAAAGAACATGCTGCATTCACAGAATCACAATCACAGAATCATCTAGGTTGGAAGAGACCTTCAACATCACTGAGTCCAACCTCTGACCTAACACTAACAAGTCCTCCAGAAATTCAGAAACAGAATGTGACCATCAGTCCCCAGTTCTTCAGGAAGCACAGAGATCAAATGCATTTTAAAAAGGCATTGGTGTGATAAAGATGATGTTATATTAAGAAAAGGTGCTAATGCAGGGGAGGGTGGTCACGAAAGAAAATCTACAAAAGTATAGTTCTGTTTTTGAAAGTGGTTACCTGGGTATTGTTAAAATGTGTTATCACAGACATCAAGATGAGAAACTAGTCCATGACCTACTTGTTTTTTTTTTTTTTTTTCCAATTTTGTTAGACTGACACCTAAACCCTGATTTTTTAAATATACATATTTTTTTAATTTTGACAAATACACATACAAGCACTATGCCACCTGATGATCTCTCCTAATGACTTGGTTTGTGGAAACCTTATTAGCTTTCTGTTCTAGAAAGCCAGGCATATGTTAAAAGCCTAACAGGGGCTGAATTTTTCTTACAAAAGCATATAATTTGAAGCAGTCCTGCTGTGTATTTAGTGTCACGAAACAAAACCCTGGAGGGGAAAAAAAAAGTGTGGAAAATCCAACTCTTTGGTAAAGATTTGTAGCTGTAGTCCACTTAATTTGACAGTATTTGTCACAAAGCCAGAAAAGAATTTTGCACTGTGATCTGACTTCTTTGGATGGCCTGGATAATTAAAGCTGTGCAGACATCTTCACTGAAGGCGTAGTTGCTTGGAAATGTAGGGGGGGAAGCTCTCAGGAGCTGTTAACAGCCATCTGTTAATAATCTGATATAGTGTTCAATAGGAGTTTGAGGGCTGCAAACACCCTGACGTGGGGACATGTGTCACACCTAGCCAAGCAGATCATGTCTAATGCTTTGCTGGCCAATAAGACCTGTCATAAAATATCAGTGCACCCAGATCATTTTTTAACACCTAGTTCCCAGCCTGCTTTCTAAATCTTGCACCATTTCCCTGCTGACAGCACAAAAGCAGAGGCATCAGACTTGCTTTTTATTCTTTTAAATTGGTTGTCATAGAGTGGGATCTATCCAGTCTAAAATCCAATATTGATTACTTCTCAACAGCATTTTCCAGTCTGATATATGATGATGGCTGAAATGGAAAGTGAAATATGAATGGAGTTCGGCACCATCCAATATGCTAAAGTATTTGTGATGGGGACTTGCACACTACCACCATAAACCTTTCTAGGGTTCATTTTGACCTCCCACTAAGAAAAAAAAAATCACCTTTGGACAGAAACAGATTTTTTTTTTCTTGGACACAAAAAGCTTCAATTTTTCCAACATTTTAGGTATCAAAAGTGTGGAATATCCACTTATTCCAATACTCAGCAATATTTTGGAGTGGAATTTTCAACTTGATTTTCATCTAAGAACTTATGAGAGTGCTATTTTTTTTTTCCAGCTATTTTGGAAAGTAAAAGAAAATATCATATGCATAAAATATTCCTTGCTTATCGGCTTCCTACAGGAGTAGATGTGAACGAGCAGCATTCTGCCAGACCTAACAGTTCTTAGCACTTTGGACCTTTAAAATGTTGCTTGCTCGCCAACAGCAATTAACTAACGGCAAATGATTTATTTGAAATAAACCTTCCCTTCAATTAAACATAACATTTCTTCAGACTTCTATCTTGGTGTTTTAAATTAATGTATATTTTACTTTCATTTTTCTTCATCAGGTCAGAAAAACGCTAAAATCATTCCTTTTTTTTTTTTTTTTTTAATTTCTCCTTGACTGGTATATTGTTGTTTGTCTTCAAATCTTCTACACAGGTAGGTCAGACCAGCTAATTAATTCTGTTGTTCTGGTTCTGTTTGCAAATAATAATGAAATTAGGTAATTATGAAATCTACTAGTATCTCTTTGTACAAAAGATAAATTGATTAATATTTAGTAATAATGCACAGGTTTGGCTGAAGCAGCTCCCAAGTATTTTAATGCAAATGTTTTTGACTAAGTTAAAAAAGTGTTACAGTCAACAGGAAAACAAAAATTGCTTAGAACTGCCTTTAGCACAAATAAAACTTTATTTTATTTTATTTTATTTTATTTTATTTTATTTTATTTTATTTTATTTTATTTTATTTTATTTTTTAAAAATTACATGTTCTTTTGCTGGAGTAGGAGAGACACTTTAAGCTGGTGCTTGCAGACAAGCCAAGATATCAATGTCAGTTGCCTCTGTGCAACTCTACCAATCTCAGTGCCACGAATGTAGTTTAAAGCAGAATCTTGTCTCTGCTTTCCAATGCAGTCTGCTAACATGAAATTATTCAGTAGTGTCAGTGAAAGCAGAATCAAGCATTCAAAATTTTCTTTCACTCTAAATCCTTTATGTCTCTTTTGATGCTTTTCCCTTCCATTTCAAGGCTCTTTGTTACTTCCCTTTCCAGGTGAGTTTATTAGTTACTGTCCTTGCCACCCTAGCTCTCTGTGCTGACATGCCTGTGAGCAATGCTGATGTGATGCTCTTTGCATGGCAGAAGTTGGAAAGACGATGGACATTTACAAAACGAAAAGTGGATTGGAAAGGAGCAAACCCACATTTTTTTCCCTTCCTTCTGGGAAATAATAAGAGTGGTCTTTAATGGGGTTAAAAGGTCAAAAGACTGCATGAAAGAAAGGAATAACATTTGAAGTCTTTTTTTTTTTTTTAATATATCACTGCTGTTAACTTACACAGCATCACATGTAGCACACATGTACCTTCAAATATATATGCAGAGACAGACAGCCATGCACCTAGCTGTCCTATGAGAGGATACAATGCTCTTTCTGGACTGAATGGGAAAAAAGATGTCTCAGATATCTGTCCAGATTCTCCAGCAAACACTGCAGTGCAGAATTCCAGCAGCAGAAAGACACAGCAGGGACTAATGCTTTAGTACCAAACAGCCTCACACTTGTTTTTTCTACACTGGTATGACAGACCAGTACAAAAGTCAGCATGCAGGGCTGGACTAAAGAGAGTCTTGCTCTTTACATTGGGAGGCTATATTAATTTGACTCATGCTTTTGGTAGTTTCAACAAACAGAGCTTTTGTGAAGTCTACCTGAAAGGATAAGGATATTCTCCTTCATATTGTAAACCCCTGAAGAGTCAAGTTTTGGCTATAGCCTCTGGACTTCATACCTGTTTATCCTACTGATGTTGGTGTCTTGGGTCCTGCACTAACATGACTAAATCTGTCCAGTAGGATGACTTTTCAATGCCTTTTCTACATTTTGGAGATTCACAACTCCTTCACACCATCAGGCAGACAAATAAATACCTTACGTAAACAGTGGATGTTTGAGTAATTTGACTGAAACAAAAGTTTGTAAAAGAAAATACTTTTAACAGTTATCTGAAAACCAGGATAGCTAGGAGGTTTCTGTTTCACTTGCCCTGGGTTATACTAGTTCACCTTGTGTATACTTTTTATGAGGTTTCTAAATCATTTGAATCCTTTTGCAAATTTTACGAAGCATCTCCATAATAGAATAGAAGAACAGACACTAAATACTTGTAAATTGCCAAAAAGTCTGACAAAATGCAAATGACAAGATGAAAATGCACTTTTTTTTTTTTTTTTCCCCCCAGGCTTGCGCTGTGATTTGTTATTTTGTTCGAGAGAAAGAAGCCACTGATAAATGTATCAAAGAGCTTTGAATAGAGCTGTTGCTCAAAGACAATTCTGCAGTGTTTTCTTGGCAGTATGTCAGAAGAGGAGCTACCTTCTTGTTGCTGGTTCTGGCAAAGAAATCAGAGCTTTTCCAGTCTGCAAATGGCAGAACACCAAAATGTTATGTGGCTGTGTTGGCAAATATAATGAGGAGTTTCTTTCATTAATGAAAGATAATACGGATATACAGAATCCATGTTTCAAATTTTCTGTCTGGTGGATATAATCCTGTTACTAGAAGTGCTAGAGATGAGGGGAATAAGTTTTTTTTTGTTGTCTGTTTTCTTCTTCTTCTTTTTTTTTTTTCTTTTTTACTGACTCTGCTTCTAATTTGTTGTGTGGCCATAAAGCAAGACAGTTCACATCTCTGTGCCTCTGTTTCCTCATCTGTAGGTTGGAGACAATAAGTACTACCTTTCTGGGCTGTTGTGAGGCTGAACAGATCAGTGTTTTTTTTAATGACTATTATATGAAACATGCCAAATAAATCCAAAATAATGAAAAGTAAATATGATCAGACCCATCACTGCTCCTTTTCTGTTTTATGTCCCTTGGAGCAAATTAAATGTGCATGAGATCTGAAATATTCCAATGTTACCTCTGAACAACCACAGTAAAATGGAAAAATATTTATTTCAGATTCTAATTGAATTAGCATCATTACATAATTTTCACTTACATTCTTAAGTAATGCATTTGCCTGCTATATTCAGGTTGATCTCTCCTAAATAGAACCACAGACCAGTGCAGGTTGGAAGGGACCCTGAAAGATCATCAGGCTTTTGTGGGAAAAGGGAGCCTAGATGAGATTATCTAGCACCCCTTCCACAAGAATATTGAAAGCTCCCTCTGATGGGAATTCTAGCTCATCCCTGAGGAAGTTATTACAATGGCTGATTATTCTCATTGTAAAGAAATATATATATATATAATTTCTTATATTGAGACAAAACCTCTCGTGGTGCAGCTTGTAACCGTTTTCTTCTCTGTGAAGAGAGAGCCTCTATCCTCTTTTAGGCACCCTTAGTGCCTAAAGTACTGGAATACCGTGATGAGGTCCCCGCTAAGCCTTCTCTCCAGGGTGAGAAGCCTTCTCTTGGCTCTATCACCCTTCATATCTGCATGGTGATTGACTGTACATGGTGATTGACTCCTTTGACTATATGATTATTTTGCTCATGGGCCAAGAATACCTCTTAAGAAAAAGAGGGACCATGCCTGTGACAACTATTTACTTCCTCACCCTGCCACAACGTTTGTGTGTGATGCCAGGGAGCTTGGCTGTAGTAATGACTATGCACGAAAGAACTAGATGGAGAGAGAGGCAGTTAAATAACCACAGCTTCACCAGATGCTCAGCTTTGCAAATGAGCTCTATGCGCAGTTGTCATTCTACTACTAGTTCCAGCAATCTGAATGCACAAGTACCTGTTGGAGCCACCATACACCTGATCTAGAAGAACATTTTTTCTGCAATACATTTCCTATTAGTTTAAGCCATCTATATCTTTTCACTCCTTCACTGGAGCCATTCTTTTATTCCAGTGCTGCACTTCCCACACAGTTCTGCCAGTTTCACTCATATCCTGCAGCCCTTCCACTAGTCTCCTCCCACACCTTGCTCTGCAAGGCTACCACCGCCATCTGCTCTTCACAAACGGCCAATACTCTAGTTTTGCCTCCATCCTATTCTCCCAGTCCACCCCAGTCCCTATCAGAAGGGTCCTGCTTTTCCAGACACCATTTTTCATCTTCATTTGAAAATGACAGAGGAAAGAGGGACCACTATTTCACCTCTGAAGTACAGCTGTAGGTAGTGGGCTCCTCTCCTCCAAGGTTTCCTGTGACCTGGCACTCCACAGAAAAGCGGCAGGTGTTTAGTGGCTGTAGATTGCAGGTATCTTCTGATCACTCCAGGTTCCTTTCTCACTCCTTTTGCCCATGTAAATTGTCCTGTAACCATCTGAAGCCCATGACTGTATATTACTCTGTGCATTTTTTCCATCCTATGTTTTCCTGCTGATTTCCACTTCTTTATGGCCTATTTTGCCACATGAGTGTTGGCTTCAGTTGCACTGAATGCACTTTATTGCACGGGGTATATTTTTCCGTCATCCTAAGGGCTGGATGAAAGCCTGTGAGCACAGCTGTGTGGTAAGTTTTGCTGTATTTCTTTCTCAGTTGTCCAGATGTGCTATACTCCAGGCACGTAAAGTGTCACATTCTGTGTGTGTGTCCATCTTCTTTTTTCTTTCATTTCTGCAATGTTTTCCATATGTGCTGTCTGTGTGGGGAGCTGAACTATATCCTGTGTGTAGCATATATCACTGTCTCCATTACATCCCTTCTGCTTACCTAGCACTACAGCTGGATATGCTGGACTGGTATTGTTTTGCATATCTGCTGTGATATGGCCTGGTGTAGGAAGCATATGTTTTTTGTTGGTGTATTATGGGAATGTATGCAAATTCACTATGGTGTGGGATACAACTAAAGACATGCCAGGGTTTTAAAATGGTAATGTTTGTACTGTGGCCAGTGTAGCATGTGAAGATACATGCATATTTGATGCAGTGTGAGGCATGGTGGAAGAGGTGCATATGTGTATTTCCAGCACGAGGTGCAGGATGTAGCCTATGCTTCTGCATATGTGGTCAAAGTGGTGTTTGATGTGTTCATGGATGTGTATTTCTTGTGAGAATGATGTGCAATCCATTTGTCTATTTGATGTGATGAATTTTCGTCCTTTCTCCTCTTCCCCCATTTCCCACTACCCTGCTCACTGCATATTTGGCAGCAAAGTGTCTTCTAACTCCAGGTAATGGAGGTGGATGCTGCTGGATGAGAACAAATCTCAGCCTTCTGTCACCTCCTGTGAGACAGAAGGCAGCTGGACAGGCAATGACATCAAAGGGTGAGGTGTGCTTTCTGTTCCTGCAAACCCTGCTGCACTCTCAGGGGAAAAAGGGCAGTTGCTAGCGGAGGAATAGGAGGATGTTGGAAGAGAGAAGTGGCAGAATCAGTCTCTGCTACAAACTAAACAAAAAGTAAAGGGTTTACTTCATGGAAGAGAACTCTGCTTGGACGAGGATATATACCATCAACTGCTTCAACTGCTGATCTCCCTGACATGTTAGGAGACACTCTCAAATCCCCCAGGCAGCTGTCACCCTCTTGCAGACCATTTGTGCTTCTAGACTGCTCTCTCTGTCAGTATCTCTGTCACTGGCATTGATGGTGCTGAGCAGTGGCAGAAGAGCTCATATCAGGGAGAGAAAAGCCAGATTTCCAGCAGGAAGGAGGCAGGCTGTAGATTTGGTGGCAGCTGTGAGACTTGCCATGTACAGGTTGTACGTGCTGTGAACACTGAATGGGGATGCTTTCACCCAAAAGTTACTTTCTCTGCAAGCACCATGGATTTACATTCCAGTGGATGTAAATGTCAGTACCCAAAGGTACAGTGCTACATGGATGACTATTCCAAAGATGTCAAATAGCAGACTAGCAAAGACAAGGAGGAATGCTGACCAAAAATATCTTATGAATTTGCTCAAGAGAAGTTAGGCACACCAAGGAGTGAGAGAATGTCCTGCAATAGGTAACATGGACCACTACCTCCTGAAAGCTCTCCAGGTTCCCTAGTGGGGTGTGGACGCTGCAGAAGACTGCTCAGATAGTTAGAGAGGATTTGTCGATGAACAACAGAACAAGGTCCTAGGCTCTGACAAAGACTTCTTCTAAGCTGTGCAAGATAAAAATAAAAAGTTTACAGGAGATGAATCAGATCAATTTTTCCTTCAGCTACTAATCCAGTGCATTCCACCTTAATGCAGTTCTAGCAATGCCTTCATTTGAAAATGAGAATCTTAATGTTCTCCTGCTGTTTTCATATATCACTATTTACAGCACTTCTTAACAGCCCAAACAAAAAGACAATATCCAAATGACGTTGGCCAGACTGCAAAATCAGGGAGAATCACACCCTTACTTCACAAAAAGATACTGCAAAATCCAGCTTTTTCAGGAGAACGTTAACTAATTCCTGTAACACAGGTATAGCCAGGAATAAGCTATGCTCATGCAGGCTTCCAGGAACACAAATACCATGGGACTTGAAACATCCTCCTAAACGTTGGCAGCGTAGGCTGGGGCAGTCGCTGTTCATGGTCTCTGAGACTGGGTCAGTCCCACAAGTGCCCTGGCAGCAAGGAGCTCTCTAGTCACACTCTGTGGCACATCCTGGGGGAGTGTTTGATTGTCAGAGGCTGAGTGACAGGAGTGAGCTGAAGTTTCTCCCTCTGGTAGTTTTATTTCAGTGTTTCTTTCATCTTGGACATGATTGTTTTATGGGAATGAAAATATGAGTATTTAATGTAATTTGGGACCTGTTACATTAGTCCAAATCTGCTTCATGGTGGTGTTGTGACGCCCTAATTCCCAAGGTCATCTTTTTCCTTAGATACTCTCTGATCTTCTCTGTCCCAAGAGAATGTTTTCTTTATAAAGAATCATCAAGATCACTGGAGAGAGGATCCCAGCTGCAGTGACAGTGACCTATGCAGTGCATGAATTACTCAAGCTCTCTTAACCAGCTGAGCCCTTAGTTTCCACCAGGCCTTGCTCAAATCCAATTTTTATAACCTTATTGGCATGACACAGGAGAATAAAGGTGACAACCTTTGAGCATAGGCTAACATTTCAGATATGAATCAGTTATACCATATTCAGCAAGTGTGCTATTCCTTTCATGAATGGCACTGACACAAACATGCAAGCAGCATGGCAGACAAGCATCATTGATATACTATTTTCCTAGGAAAAGGGTGAGAGAGGGAGTGGGAGAGGTCTGGTTTGTCAGATACAACTCCTTAGTGGTTTTCTACTTCAGCCAGCAGAGAACATCATAATCTAAAGAGTAAAACATGCACTACATTTGAAGCTAAAATTCAAGGCTGAAAACTGCAACTATTTTGAATGATTTCAGTGGGTAGTATAAGCGTTTAGCGGATCTTTGTCTAGCTGGAGTCACAGCACCATTATGCTATACAGAGGGGACTTGTTTTAGTCACGGTGGTGTTTATAAGCACAGAAGCTCTGCTAAGGGTAGGCTCTGTGTTTACATGGTGCAGGATGAATTACTGTCTCTGATAGACCTCTACAAACAGCAAAACCTCTGGCAGTGGCTTTACCTTTTACGCAGTGGGGAAGAAAATATTCTCTTGGGCCTAATAAATTTTGTTCCTGTGAGTTTCAGTGTTACAGTTCTTGACTTTGGTGCTTATAGCAACTTTCTCGCCCACTCCGTGTGCAGCCTGCAGAAGCCATGGACTGCAAGGCAAAAGCTGAAGGTTGCTCCTTGTCAGCATTGGCACAGCTCTGGGTCTGGTTGGGATGGAATTAATTTTCTTCATAGTAGCTTGTATGGTGCTGTATGTTAGATTCGTGACCAAACCAGTGCTGATAACACATCCATGTTTTAGCTACTGCTAAACAGTATTTGTACAGTGTCAAGGATTTCTGTTTCTCACTCTGTCCTCCCATTGAACAGATTGGAGGTGTGCAAGACGTTGGGAGGGGACACAGTCAGGCAGGTGACCTGAACTGACCACAGAGATATTCCATAATATGTAACATCATGCTCAGCAATAAACAGGGAGACGAGGGGTTTTAGGTCAGTTAGACATCTTCTGCTTGGGAACTGTCTGGGTGTCCATCTACCCATGGGAAGTGGTGAGTGATTAACTTTGCATCTCTTATTTTGTTTTCTCTTTCCTCTTTCACTTCTTCACTTATTAAATAATTTTTATCTCAACCCATAAGTTTTTCATGCTTTTCATCTTCCCCCATCCCACTGGAGGTGGCGATGGAGAAGTGAGGGACCAACACTGTGGTGCTTAGCTGCCTACCATGGTTAACCTATAACAAGTACTTTGGCTCCATCCTGGCTAGCAGTACCTGCACAAACCCACATTTGTGATGCCACAGCGGGACAGGCATGCTCCAGAGCCCAGCTTGGCCTGGCCCCACAGCCTGGAAGGATGGGTGAGGTGGGGGAAGCTGCGTGATTCTCATCATTGCCTTGTGTTCTGCATGTGCCCAACCTGGAGTGGCTGTGCTAAGAGCAGACAGCACCTGCTGGGCTTGCCCACTCCCATCAGGGCTCTTTTCCTCTCAGCATACAATTATCCATAAGGGTATGCCCAGAGAGGTCGTGTAGTCTGCCTCCCTGGAGATATTCAAAAACTGTCTGGTCATGGTCCTGGGCAGACAGCTTTAGGTGGCCCTAGGGTTGGACCAGATGACCCCCCGAGTTCTCTTCTAACCTCAGGCATTCTGTGATACCATGGTTCTGTGAAGCCCAGATCTACTGCCATTGCAGGCCTACCTCTCAGTGAATTCTACATTTCCTTGTCCCTTCTTTTCCCAAGAGATGGGGAGCATACTCTCTATAGGGGACTGGGCTTACGCTGCCAGGTGCTGAGCTGCCTGCCTGGCCCTCCCTCGTGCCCTCTGCCTTTGCCCAGGAGCCCCACCTCAGCCCAAGATGTCATGGGGCCGCGAGGAATGGTGGTGCCCCAAAGGACCAGGAGCCAGAGGGAGCGCACAGCCAGCACAGGGCAGGGCCTGTCCTACAGCTCCCTGTGGGGGGGCACGGGGCAGGCCCAGGAATGGTGGCCAGGCCCAGTCACCAGCCTAGACCACAAGGCTCATCACAGTGGTGAGGTGGGCCCAGAGTCCAGAGGGAAAGCCCATCCACAGGTCAGGGTCAGGACCAAGTCCAGTGATGGCTGGGCAGGGAAAAAATAGCAGTGAGAAGTTCTGACAAAGCTGCCCTAGTTGGACAGGCCCTTTATTTACAAGAATACATGTGGGGAGAAATACTACAGCCACCTGTTTTGGACCAAATCTGTGGTTTTCAAATGCATCTTTATTGATTGGCTGATTTAGCTCAAGTAATATGAACTTTATTTTACAAGAATCTGCAGCTAACCAACTCAAAAGGAAATTACCATAATTACCTTGTACAATATTGGACTAGCGCGCAAAAACAGAAGTAAATGCCACAATCCAGTTAAAAGAAACGTAAAATAACTAAATTAATGTGTAAACTCTAAATGCAGCAAACAGCTGAGATTAGTCCCATACTTATCACTTATAAACCCATCAGTGAGAGGGTAGAGGTCTGAACAATTTAAAAAAAACACCTCAGATTCCAATTGATTTCTCCCAAGTGTGCCTAAGCATGGGTTAGTTTGAGACAATACACAACCATGTGCTTAGCAGCACATGTGAGTGAGTGGGACAGTGGCAGAGAGATGTACACCATCTGCCCCCATCTTGTCTCTCACCCTAAAAAGCCTTCTGGGTTTGTTCTCTGCTTTAGAACATTCAGAACTTCCTAAAACAAGAAACTGATGTGGATTTGCACTCAAAGGATGTGAAAAGAGTCTGACCATTGGAAGAAAGCGGGCCAGTAAGAGAGGACTGAACACTGCAGGCAGAAACTGGTTATCTAAGCTGGCAGTAGGTACAACTCATCCAGACACATTTATTCCAGATGAACACATGATGGAACAGCAAACCTGAACTTCTGGATGAAAAAACAGGTAGAAAACCACCTACTTCATCTTTTGTCCCCCCATTCTCTGTCTGTCCAGTCTGACTACCCTGCCTAGATCCTTTGCACTTCCTCCCTTCTCTGCCATTCATCTGCTACTTTCCATAACACACAGTCAGTGACTCTCCTGCCCTACCATACTGCCTCCTTGACCTTCACACAGTTCTGTCAGTGACTCCCGCTTCACACGCCCAGCCTGCTTTTCTGCCATGTACAACTCAGTGGAACAAGTCAAAAAAGCCTGAAACCTGATTTCCTGTTTCCCATAATCCGAGAAGCGCTCATCTTGACCTCTCAATTCTGAGGAACAGAGACCTGGGATTTAACTTCTTCATGTATATATAGTAAACACTCTTGATTTATTTTGGACTCCAACTGTCTTCTTCATCTATCTTGTCTTTTCCTCCATCCTGGTCCCTCCCCTAAATCTAGGAATGTTTACAGTAATTCAGGTCCAGTTCTCTGACTTTAGGTAAAACCCCAGAACCTTCCTGAACGTCAGCTCACTCTGCAAACCCCAGCCCCTCATCAGAGTTATGGCAGTTATGGGAAAATCTGCTGTTTGTGCCACCAGGAAGAAACTGCTTTGGCATGACAGCATAAGGCTTACACAGGACAGAATCTATCTGGTACCTTTCTAAGAACAACACTGGCTTAAAGTAATTAAATAAAAAATCTACAGAGAATCTTTTCCCTTTCATGTCTAAAAGCACCTCTCTTGTGTCAGAGTGGCACTGCTGTCCAATCACAAAAAGCCAGCAAAAGACACACGGGAGGGACTGATTTCTTCTGCTTGTGCAAGTGGTGCAAGATCTGTACAGGGATGAGACATGGAAGGGAAGGCTAAGCCCAAAGGACTTCTGCTATCTTCAAATCTGCAGCAGACTGGTACAAGAACAACACTGATGGCTAATTTTCTGCGTTCACCAATAACAAGACCATTAGTAATTAATCACCTTAATGCATTGCAAGGGAGAATAGTTAGATAGCAAGAAAAGCTCTCTCACTTGTAGGTTAGCTGGGAACTGGTACAAGCTATCTAAGCAGCCTCCAGGATCCACCTACATGAATTTCACTAAGAACAACTTGGAAGAACAGTCATGTTTGGTATACTCAGCCCTGTCTCAGAGCTGGAGTGGGCTAGTTGTTCTCATGAGGTCCTTTCTAGCCCTATGCTTGTAAGTTTAGCAGTTGGCTTCCCTGAAAAGAACAAAAGGGTTGTTTCATTTTTTTTTTGTCCAGCACTTGCAATTAAAGCAATAAAGGAAAAAAAAAATCCTTCCTTTTTTCCCCCATCCCCTCAATCTTTATGTCTCACAGCTGAGGAGTTCCCAACCCTCAAGAATTATCCTTTCTAAAACTGCTGAAGTGACAGAAAATGCAGTAGTCTTGTAATGCTTCACAGGTAGCATCTGGAGTGAGGACTGTCAGCAGAAGACAGTCTTGTATGGGCAGGATGAAATATTTCACAGCTTGCTGAATGCTCATAGGAGTGTGGTCTGTGCCATGGGTAAGGTGTGACACGGTCAGTGTACGATGCATGTTCCAGGCATGCCTTCCTCATCCAATGAAAGGGTTACACATGAATGGCCATTTCCGTCCTGTGCAGTCACTCTCCAGGAGCTCCACTGGCTTGTCTAGCAGCCTCCAGTCCTGGCTAACAGCTTCCAGCTGTGGCAACAGAAGAACTACAAACAGCGGAGTCTCCCCACTCCTCAACCCAGCACTCCTTGCTAGCCTATCAGTTCACCCTTTCATTCACTGTACCCTTAACCTCCCTCCCCTCAATTAAAAAATGATGGTTATAATTAATGCATGGAAGGTGATAGCATTTGTGCATGTATTACACTTCCAGTTCTCTTCCCCTCTTCTCAAGCATTGTCCTTCCTCCTCTCCAACCCCCCCCCCCCAATCAGTTCCATCAGTCCATCTCGCCTGCATGCCTGGGGGGCTGACGCTCACTTGCCATAGACGCTCTCATCACTGTAGGCCACATAGAGAAAATAGTCCTCCTCGTGGTTATCCTGCAAGGGAAGAAAGGGAGAAAGTAACAAACCATAGCCCTGTAACTCACTACATGTGAAAAAGCCCACCAGGAGATCACTGTAACAAGAAGGGCTAATCCACTACATCAGAATGTGTGGAACAATGCTCCCTGGCCACAGCTCTGCCTCTAAATGCAGACATGTCACATTTCTGGACACACCGGATTTACTAGAAAAGCCACAGCCAGAGCATCGTGAAAACACGCAACAGGAACAGCCCTGACTGTTGCAGACTGTGCAGCAGAATGTCAGCACCTGTACGGCCTTAAGGTCAGGGGGAGTGACTTGGAGGGCTTTAACATGTCAAAAATAATCTCTGCATACTTCGGTGTTTGATAAATGTGGTTACATTCGTCATTTTTCAGAACACCTTAACAAGTCGCTGTCCTGTTTTATATATGGACAGTAAAACAGATGTTAAGTGATTCCATGGACACAAAAAGTCTGCAGGATGCCAGAAACAGAGTCCAGATCTCAGCTCTGGACAGTTCGACATACTTCATCCTCCATGTCCAGATCTGTGTGTGCTAATCTTATATTATCTTCATTAGTTTATATACACATTGTCCAGTCATTGTTAAAAAGCATCTGGTCAAATAAGGCTTGCAGCAACAAATTGGAGCTCTCATATTAAAACACACCAGCACAGTCAATGGAGAAATCAAGGAGAAATCAGCTAAGATTGGCTAAGAGGAAATTTCTTTTGTATAAACAGGAAAGATAGTGCTTATGTTCTGTTTCCTGCTCCCGACACTCGTGCATCTGAAATACAGGTAAATGGTTTGTTTCAATAGCTTATTAAAGTAGTAGGACCAAACATATAACTGCTGGGGAAACTATTCACCACCTGATAAAACATCACTTTCAACTAGCAAACAATTAATTACAATTACTAGGCTCCCTGGACTCCTCCTTATAATCGCAGAACATAATTTTCCTGAAGAGATGAAGGAATATAGCCCAGGCCAAGGGCTTCCATGTTCACAGATCTGTGGCCAAGCTGCACCTACTGTCAGCTGAGTGGTGCACAGTTGAACTTCAGTGAGGATATGCGTTCTTCTGGACACTCCAACAAGAGGAGAAAGAGATGGGCCAGGCTTACCTCATACAGCTGGCCCATGGTAGCACTGGTGGGGGGGATGGTATTATTGACAAAGAAGAACAGCGCATCCTCTGGCCTCAGGTGGATTCGCTTTCGGATTAAGAAGTAGAACTGCCCAACTGAAGAGGAACAGAGGAGAACATCTTAGATGCAGAAAGACCTTCCTTTTTTTATTGTTTTAATTTATTTTATTCTTTTTTGCTTTATTTTATCCTAAACATGGATGTTTTCTTTTGGGAAAGAAGCCGGGGAAATCACATACTATATGTAAAAAAATAAGGAAAAACGGCCAATGGGGAAAAGCAAGTAGGAACTTCATGACTGCAACCACATTAGCAGCCATCCTACTCAGTGCTGGCAAATTCTCTATGCCATCTTAGGCCATTACATCCTCTATATCCACACCTCACCTACTATGGTAGGAAATGCTCTAATGCAGGGATTGGTGAAAAGACATTTAACTTGCTTAACCTTTGAATCCTATACATCAATAACACCTTGGAGAATTTTGCCAGAGTGTAAATATATTTATAATTCCTGAAAATAAATTCCTTATTTGCTTTAGCTATTTTCCACAAGAAAGTATTCTGCAATCAATTTTATACTGTAAGGGAAAAAAAAAAAAAGCTGTTTCTTTAACTCATTCATGTTCTCAAATGAAAACAAAAACATACTAAATGGCCATGACCACTCAGAAAAGGAACTTTGTGGCCATGACTCCAACCATGGTGGTGGAAAACTATGACACTCTTTCAGTAACTTGTCTCTTCCTGCAACAAGGATACAGCCTCTGGCAACCTGAGCTGCAGCTAAGTCATCATTGATTGATACTTATGCTACTGCCTATGACACACAATCCAGTCATTTTCATCATAGCTAGAAGTCAGCAGTAACACGTGCATATTAGTTAAGTTAATGGTACACCTCAGACATCTCAGACAATTCTGCATGCTGGTAATCCAGACTGTAAAACGCATAAATATAATGAGTATAGCTAAGTAAACTGGGGTAATGATAAGATGCTTAGCTCAGCCTGCCTGGATATTTTTAGGTGATGGTCGTATGAATAAAAAGCACTTCTAAAACCTTCTCACTGAAAATCAGAAAGGAGGTAGACTTTATTACCTGTGAGGTCAGAAGGTACAAGATACTTCCTTTTGTCTAGGTCAGGTACTCTGGCTTTTGGTGCTTTTTCTACAATTACCTGGAGAGACAGAAAGCAAGAGACAAGCCATGGCTATCATAAAAGGAAACGGACGAAAAAAGCATCAGTGTGAAGAGATATTACCCTTTTAGAGAGCTGGTGCTAGCAGACCTTTAAAAATTTCTTTAATCTATAACAAATAGACAACATTAAACAATAGACAGCTGAGAAGAAGACTGCAAATCACTGACAAATGGCTGTGCTGGGAACCTGGGATGTAGCAGTAAGCACAATGAGTGTGCTTACAAAAAAAAAAAAAAAGAGAGAGAGACTGGAATAGGCATAAAAATAAACTACAATAACAAAAAAAAAAAAAATCAGGTCACCTTGAAGGTCCCAATGCAGGTTAATTTTGTATGAAGGAACTACCAGGAGGCCAATACATGAACACAAGTAAATTGAACTGTTTCCAGGTTACATTTCTAAACTGCCTGGCACAAAATCAGCCCTAGTCCCAGTAGTCCCATATCCTACTTTCCAAGTTCACCCATACCGAATGCTCTAGAATGAAGCACAGAATTAAAGAGAAACTGCAGCTTACTGTGGAAGGTTGTGGTTTTTTTTGGCAGGGGGGAAGAGGGGAAGGAGCTGTTAATCCCCAATTCTTCATGTAGTTAACTTCTATCCTGAAACTCATATCTCTTATTAAGATAATTATTTTCCCTACTTGATATAGTTATGTACATTTCCTTATTCATATAAATAAATAATAAATATAAAACCGGGTACCATCTGGATCTACTGAGACCTTTGACACAAAATACTAATCCTTATTATATGACATAGAAAAGCGTAAGTTCAGCAGCTTTAAGGTCAAAGAGGCAAAGAGATCTTCTGCTACATAAAAATATTTGTTATGAGAGCTAGGCAAAATGTTTACCTCTGAAGTGGGAAGAATTCCAAAGTGACCTGACCTTCTTCCATGAAAAGGCTTGAAAATCTTTCCAGAGTTTGGAGGTATGTTTGCATGGAAATACCGTGCATGTGTGGAAAAGAAGTGCAGGCACTGCCAGGGTTATTTTGTACATATTTCTAAACAAGTATAGATATATTACATGATTCAATCTATATGGTTTGCTGTTCTGCAGAAGCCATTTTGACCATCTAAACAAGAAGCTGAATTTCCTAAACTTTCTAAACTTTTTCATTTCACTATACCCCATGATTGAACATAATCCATATGAGACACTGTGGGACTAATTTCTAAGGCCTCCTCCTCCCATAGCCCTTTGGCAACCATAATCAGCAGGTATGTCTGCTGTACAATAGCTGAACTGATGTGGACTAAGACTTCTTTAGAAGCAAAATGGTGTCACATCAGCGAGACACTATGTCAGAGAAAAAAACATAGTGATCAGCTTGGTGTATTAGCCTGGAAAAAGTGCCATGCCAGCCAAACTCTCCTCCAGAGACGCAAGTGAATATCTGCAAAGCATGTCACACAGAAGGGATGCTGGCTTGGACTTCTCTTCACTGTGCTCCATTTGGATGCTGCCAGCACAGCCAAAAAACCCTGAAAGTTCTAGGTTTATTTTTGAAATAGGAGTGCAGTAATCTCTGCTAGTTCAAGAACTTCAAGCACCTCAGTACAAGGCAATTGAGCTCTTTTAAGTTTGTGGTAAGAGATGCATTTCCATACAAGAGGCAATTGATAAGTATTGTGAAGGGTAGCCAGTTCCACAGCCTTGCTGCACAGGTGCAGGCTGAGCAGCAACAGCACTTTGCCTATTTTCTTACCCTCAAATCCTACAAGGCAATATCTAATAGAATAAATTGCAGTGGAGAAAAACTTTTAGTTCTTGCCTCTGATTTCAAAAAGAGACAAGCAGAACTTCTAGGCAGTAGCAGTGATATGACCACACTGACTCAAAAGGACGGCATGTAGCTTGGTCGCTAGATAATAAGGAAAAGAAGATGGGGGTACCTCAAGTTATGCCATGCTTGAGGATGAGGTGAAAGTGTTGGGGCTTCTAAACCACTAAGAAGGATTCAAATCAAATCACCACTGAGCTTGAGAGCGATCTCCCTCTTGTGAAGAGCAGGAAAAGAATGGATGTGTTTTGATAGATTATCAACTGCAGTCAATGTGCCTAATAACCCAAATATCTCTTCCGAAGGTTTCTTCACAGACACTGACAAACCTACAAAGAAAATCCAAATGGCAGATACAGATTATCTCCTTATCTGTTATCGCTGGGTGGTGACTGTGGAAATGTGGGACTGTGCCAACATTATAATCTCAGCAAAATGCTGTGATGTATCAGGGCACTGCAGCGTAAGCAGCCAAAGGGACATCATCTTCAAGGATCGTGCTGTTGGGAAGGGCAGAGGTGGAAGTGATGCAAAGAATGTTGTCTGCTGCATTCATTTGTTCCATGGGCAGCTCTGACAACAAGCTTCCCCTAGCAATCCACATCTGGGCCTCTCCACGAGGTGTCTGCACTCCTCCTCAGCTCCTTAACTTAGCTCACCTTACTATTTTGGTCCTGACTTTCTCCATAAAGCTTTGCAGATGGCCCTCTATATAGATCTTACCTCTTGCCAGACAGGGTCTGGTCCTAGGCTCCCCACACAGCTCTTCCAGACACATCTATCATGATCTCCTGCATTATCTGCCGTGCTGATCCTCAGTTTACAGTTTGTCTTACTCCTGACCTGCAGAGCCCTCTGTGGTCCTTGTCTCAAAAAACAGAACGGCATGTACTTAATCACTGACTTGATGCCTGATTAACCAGCCATGCTATGCCAGGGGCCCCCAAAACAGATGGGCAAAATGCACCCAAATTCCGACTTCCAAAAACTTCTGAAAAAATAGTTGTGGGCCACTCCCAAGATGAAAAAGGGTCTTGACCTTTGGAATAACTGCTCCCCCTTGCCCTTAGACTTACAGGGAAGTCTCACTTCACTTGCACACTGTACCCCTGGGCAGTAAATCTAGGACAGACCTCTCCAGTGGGGATGGAGAGAAAGAACATTTGCAAAATGTTTATTAAAAGAGGACCAAAAAAAAAATCACAACTAATCTTGCTATTTTTGCTTTGCAATTATTAATAGTAATTATAAAGCCAGGAGTTTTCCACCAGCATTCCAAAGAGACCTATGGACCAGTTTAGCTAGAAGATGACCTTGTTTTCCAAGTGACCTTTTTTCCACAGTTTATTAAAGAGGAGGTCAGAAAGACTAAGAAGGACCATTTACTATCATTTTTTTCTCACCTGGGAAGGAAAAGGACAGAGCAAAACCACACTGAAGTGCCAAGCCAAACGCCAGAAAATAAAAATAAAAGCGAAGCACCTGCTGAGACGGGTGTACATCTTGTTTTCTGCATCTCGCTCATTGTTCTCCTCCATTTTCAGAGCGAGTGGTAAGCTCCTTCCCCACCCCCAGCCCCACGCACACAGCCTGCCATAAAAAGATGAAGGGCGATCTCGCCGCCCAGCCACTGCGGATGCCTGACAAAAGGGGGTACGGCACCCCAGCACCCCCACCCACCATCACGGCCCCCGACATACGATAACCTAACAGCTACCGGTCCGCGATAAAGAAAAACGCGGTCTGGAATTAATATCGGAACATCGCGGTAGCCATCATCTTTACTAATCCCGTTTTTTTTTTTTTTTTTTTCCCCTTTTTTTTTTTTTCCCCTTAAAAAGAAGCACAGCGGCGGGCGGGGGGGGGATGGCGAGGGCTGCAGGGCGAGCCCGGCACACTCACGGGGACTCTGTCGGGGTATTTCTTCCGGATTTTCTCCCCTTCTTTTTTCCTGTACTCGAACGGGTGGTCCTCCTTGTACTGGAACTTCATGCTGCGGCGCTGCCGGGCCCCGCCGTGCCCTCCCGACGGCTGCTGCTCGCTCCGCGAACCCCCAAAAACGCCCCCGGCGCCGCAGCCCCGAGCCGAGGCGAGCCGAGCCGAGCTGCGGGAGGAGCCGCGGCCGGCAAATGGGGCGCTGTGACGCTTCTGCGAGGCACCCCCCCGTCCCCGCCCCCTCCCACTCGTGTCACCCCCACCTTGACCCGCGCGTGTCAGCAGCTCCCGACGTGCGGGGTGGTGGCTGGCTGCCTCTACGTTCGTTTATCGCGGGTTTTGTCTTCGGAATGAAATGAAATGAAATAATAAAATAAAATAAAATAAAATAAAATAAAATAAAATAAAATAAAATAAAATAAAATAAAATAAAATAAAATAAAATAAAATAAAATAAAATAAAATAAAATAAATAAAATACAATTAAATTAAATTAAATTAAATTAAATTAAATTAAATTAAAAAAATACAAAACAAATACAATGCAATACAATACAATACAATAAAATGCAATACAATAAAATAAAAAAATAGAATACAAAATAAAGTAAATAAAAAATAAAATAAAATATGGTTGAGCAAACCCTGGCGTGACTCAGGGGCTGTACGGGTACGCACTGCACCGTGGCCGAGGCCCGGTGTCCCCGCGTCACGCTGGGGTCCCTCTGCTGGCCTAAACCTGGGGGATCGAGCCCCCCTCCACTCCCCCCCCCCCCCCTCCCCCAGCCTGTTCTTCACTTCTTTAGGTTCTTTAGGCTGTGGGATGTAAAACGAAGAAAAAAGGGGCGGTGATTTTTCATGACCGTCCCTGTCGTTGTTGGATCTGGATTCTTCTGTTTATTTTTTGTTCTCTCTCTCAGTTAAAAAACAGGGAGCAGAAAGCGTGTCGCGTAATGCACCAGACCAGATGAGCATTACCGACAGCAGATAGTAAAGGGAACCGGCTGCAAACAAGCCCGAACGGCCATCCAATTTTAGCCCAGTTACTCAGCTGATGCATTCTTGGAATATCTAATTTTTTTTTTTTCTAGCAGTGGCTAGGCTCACAATTACTTACTGACCAGCAAAAGACACAGTATTAATGAATTGATCAGCATGGTCAAATCAGCACAAAAAATTAAATGCTACTGCCTTGGGCACAATGGATGGGAATGCATCAAATAATTATTTCATTGCATGCCTCATCCGGAGAAGCAGAACTTTTCCAAGGATGATCTTTTATTTGTGCAGCGGTTTTGGTTGCAGCACTAGGTGCTGAGTGAGGCAGCAGCCTGCCTTGGATGCCATAAGGCAACTCTCCGAGGCCACACCAGTGGCAG
The DNA here is from genome assembly GCF_040182565.1 of Anser cygnoides. NCBI lineage: Eukaryota > Metazoa > Chordata > Aves > Anseriformes > Anatidae > Anser > Anser cygnoides. Next base: position 105,097,170 of record NC_089873.1, on the reverse strand, counting down.
AGGTGAGAGAACCCAGGCTTCCCATATCTGATTCAACCCTGTGCCAGTGTGTTGACACGGAACGAGTAAGAGTAGGAAAAGACACGCTTGCCATTTTGCAGGATTCTGCTTCTACAGTGTGGTTAGAATGGAAAAAGTCCAGAATGGAGTGAAGAGGCAGCTTGAAATCTGAAGAAATTGAAGAGCAAGCTGGATGTCCCTTAATGATGTCCTGTAAGGGTGCTCCTTCGTGGTAAAAACAGAATCAGAGGAACATAAAGCCCTAGTCTTTTTCTAAAAGTACTCATACAAATCCTTTAGGCTGCTCCAAGAATCTCATAATTCAGGCATTACTGGTGGCTTTATCCCTGTACACTGATACGCACACCTGATTTGCCTGCAGGGTGGGACTCAGGCTGACAACAGAGTTTAGGACACGCCTATTACAAATCACCCCAGCAGACTCACAGTGTGAACTTGTGCCCTCTGCCTTGTAAAAGAGTTGTTTCACGTACTGCCTGCCACCCACTTTTGCACTCTATAGCCCATTGCTTCTTGAACTTGGAGGTCTTTTGGTGGCGCTCTCTCTTCAAGCCCTGGCACGCTGTTGTCTCTCACACTGTATGAAGGAGACATATGGATGAAACTCATTTACTTAGATGCAGATATGCTGATGGTGGCAGTTCCCAGAAAATCTGGTCTGGCATGGGAATGCAAACGGGTATGAGATAGGAATCTCACCTACACTTACAAATTAAGCAAGTACAATCAGGCCTGTCACCTTAAAATGCCTTTATAGTGAGAGGTGATGAATAGGCAAGTTAGGGGTGTGTTTTCTCTCACCTGAATTATGACGTCTACTCTTGGAGGGCTGAAGTGGGCTCCTTGAGAACTCTGGCAGATGTTTCAGTGCCTATAGGGTTACTACTCAACACAGTGCTGTGTGACCTCCTACACAGTGCAAGGACCAACTCCAACAGGCACGTGCCAGGCTCTCTTAAGGGCAGAGCAACCAACAGTGGGAATGGCATAGATGAGTGTGTTTCAGTCTTTAGTAGTTCACATGCATGAGGTTAGTACAGGAAGCATCATCAACTTGTTTCTGTCTGTGCTTAGACACGTGGACATTTCCCCATGGTGGCAGGTAGTGTCAGAGGATCTCAGAAGGGTGAGTCAGAAGCAAACGTCATTTTTGTTTAGACCTGGAGAAAATGCTGGTTTTGTGGCATAGTTCTTTTCACCCATGTTTGGCCTCCTTTTTGCTTCCTAATTGCCTGCATCATAGCAGTTGCTAAGTTTACTGGTCTTTAGAGAGGTAGCTGCCTTTTCCTCAAGTGAAGATTTTTTATTGCCTGTTTCACCCAGGCCACCAGCCCACTGTAGCTGTTTTACAGACTGATCTCAAACTCCTGTTAATCACTGTTTCCAACTCCAGGATTTTGTGTGTATATATATACATATATGTATATGTATGTATATGTATATATAGGATACTGAGCTAGCATCTAGGTTGAAATTCTGTCACAAATAGGTGAAAAGTTTCGGGGTTCTTCCCTGGTCTGATGCAAAGACATGGCCCATGAGAGCATTGCTAGGTGACCTCTCCTGCCCCAACAAATCCCATGTGAGGATTACAAATCCCCTTACTGAACTTTTTCTGTCCTGATGATGCAGCCCTGGATATGCAGCCACAAGGCTTGCTCCTCCCACTTTCTGCTTCCTCCCCATCAGGCACTGAATTCCCAGCCCTCTCCTCCGGCTCAGTAAAAACAATAACGTCACTGGCACAACGGCAGGCAGGAAGATGATACATGCAGAAGCAGTAACAAACAGCTAGGCATCTGACTTAGAGTTCTTATTAAAATGTCAGCCCATGGGCATGTGACAAACCCCACATTCTGGGTCCATGTGCTGGAGGGAGGAACTGGAAATGAGGTTGGTTGTTTTTCCTACACTGAACTCCAAGCACAAAGTGGTTCCCAGAGTGGCCAAACAATGAGTGCTTTCTTAACTTTGAGTGTCAGAAGAACTCTGAGCATGTAGTGTATTGCTGTGTCTGCAGATCACGCAGGCAGAGCTTCACTTTAAAAGAGATTCCCTAAGTACTGCCAGTGCTGTAACCATAGAGACAGGAGATAAAAATATTTACTCAGAATCCAGGGGCAGGGGGCTGCAGCCTGTGCTGCGCTATGCAGTGCTCCAGGGGCAATGCTAGGAGCTCTGCAGTATTCGACTGTGAGGTGTATCTACATAACTGGCCAAAATTCCATGACTTAAACATAAAATTATCCCTGTTATTTGCCTTATGTTTTTTGAAGATGTCATCATAGGTGGATATCGCTTAGGCCACCCCTGGGGCTGCTCTTTACTTATATCAGCCACCTGTAACTCAGGATTCCCATGGATATCTCTTTTATTAGTACCTCCACTTGGGTCCTTATTCCATTTGCACCTCCACAGGCTGATATATATTTTAAAAAAATATTTTATTTTATTTTATTTTATTTTATTTTATTTTATTTTATTTTATTTTATTTTATTTTATTTTATTTTATTTTATTTTATTTTATTTTATTTTATTTTATTTTATTTTATTTTATTTTATTTTATTTTATTTTATTTTTATTCTTTAGTGTGCTTCAGGCATATCAAAGCCTGTCATGTCAGAAAACTTCTACTTTGTAGGCTAAATCTCAACCAGAGAAGGCATACCTGAAGTCACTTGCAATTCTGCTCTGCTGTCCCTCCATGGATAGTTCCCCAGTCCTTACCTGGCATGTCTCCTGTATCTGCTGTGACCAGTCACCAGTTTCTCTTTATGCTCAATCTAATAGCAGCCAAAAAAACAGTATGGGCGTGTTGGTTCTGTGTAAGGGCACAGGGCTAGTCACTCTCAGCAAACAATGACTAACTGTGTGGATCTTTTCCTTTCTTCTAGGAAATGTCTCATTATTTTCTATGCTGAAGTCTCACCTCTCTTCTCAATTTTCTCGATTTTCTACGGTTTCTTATTTCTGCTAAAAAGCTGTTCATTCCTCTCAAACTGATTGCATGGACCTCAGCTCAAGTTGCTTAAATGCATACAAAGAATGTTATAAGGTGATAAACGGAATAACTTGTACCATGGTGAAAAACAGCAGGAAAGGACAGCAAACAGATCTCACTAACACGAGTTTGGGATCCCTTTGTTCCAGTCAGGTAATTAGAGTGGCCCGTTGGTGAAGGGTATTATTACCACTTATAGTCCTGTGAACACAAAGGAGAAATGGAACAGTGGGGCTAGTGTTTCTGAATGCCAGCTTTTCTCAAGTACCCCATGTTTTAATGGTGGAGAACCTAAAGGGAAGTAAGTAGACACCTCTGTCACAGAACCTGGTATAGTGTACTCTTGGTTCCCTCATGTGTTTCCAGCACAAATTACTAAGGCTTGTCTGACACTAGCAGTTAGACAAGGTTTAAGTCAGCAAAGTGCATGGGAATCTTTACATGCAGATCCTTAATTACTTATTCATTGCTTAAGAGAATTCCTTTTGCTCTCATCTTTCTCTTGTTGTGCAGGATATTGGAGTGCTCTGTAGAAAATGTGTGCGCCCATCCATCCAAGTTGACACTAGTCCCTGTACACAGCAGCTAAACCAAGCCTAAATTTATGTTATGAAAACCAGAACCCTTTCATTTATTTTCCAGGTATGTCATTCTTTATTCGGGGGCAATTCATGTCCTTATTAATTTTAAATGAGGGGAAAACTGTTGCTACTTGAGTATTTGTTTAAATATTGCATAGAAGTAGTAGTTTCTAATGTTCAATAGTATTTAATGTTTATACTTCATTTTCATTCTGAAAGCATAAAAGATCCCAGAAAGCTTATTGGCCATTATAAAATGACACAGAAGATGATATATTCAACATCTGGGCTCTACAGTGAGATGTAACCACCTCCAATGGAGAACAAAACCCAGCCAAATAACTGCAAATAGCAGAACAAAGTAGTAGCTTAGCTCTGTAAATAAGCATAATATACTTTTATGGGGTGTGGTTCTGCTTTACTTATTTATTTACTTTTTCTCCCCACAAAGTACACTTGATCTTTATTGATTAAGTCCTCATTTTTAGATAGTTTCTGGAAGAGAGAACTTTGTCAATTCATGACAGACCTAAGAACAAGAGTAAATTGTCTCCAGTCAATGACATCTAATTGTTGCTTTTAGAAACCATCTCATATCATTATGTAGAATGTCTGTAGATCTGTTACTATTTTATTTATCTATTTAGTTATTTATTAATCTGGTTGTTTCATGTCCTGTAGGCTCTGAGTGTCTGATTCATTGCTAGAGTTATAAATATTTTCTCTGAAATTGCTCATCTGAAATCACTTTAGTAGGAAACTATCCCTTAACAAGTGAAGTTATGTCTATCATTGTTGTCACATTATTTGATCTCTTGCCAGCAAAAAAGCCTTGAGGTGTCTGCTCCACTATGTTACAATTAAGTGTGAGACATGCGAAGAAGGATGTGAGCAGATGGAAAAGTGCAGGAGAGTTAGACTATACTGGTTCTGGTCAGGGGAAATAAATCAGCAGGTATTACCCAGCTCTGGGTACAAGTGACATGTAACTTTTTCCTTGAAATGGAGAAAGGAGATAGTAAAGGTAATGTGTTGTGGAGAAAGGGGAAATCAAGAATTTTAAATCTTCCCTTTTTATTGCACATCTTATCAAAATTACAGTGTAATTATTATTTAAAATTCTTAAAAACTATTAATTCCTGTTCTACTAGTCATGGGAGGAATTCCAGCAGCAGGATTGCTGCCCTGTGGAGCACGTCTGCCATCTCATGTTAAATGCACGCACAGCTCAGTTCTCGGCCGCCTGTGGAGGCAGTGGAGGAATGGTATGTTCCCAGTGGAAATGATTGTGAAGACTTCCAGGAAGTTTCTGGTCTTGATAGTGCTCAACACATGTTCAGCAGATCCAAATGTCTCTGCTTGCTTCAGGCTCTGACTGGAAAGTAAACAAGAGCCTTCCAGGAAACGTTCTGCAGCTTGCTGGAGAAGTCAGTCTTGAACTGGACTTCAGGGACCAGCTGATGAAACAGGTCACACTATTAGATGTTTCACAAACAGTTACTATTATTTCAGACGTGTTGTAGAGCAGAAAAGGCATAACCTTATATGTCACTTATTTATTTTATTCTAGATTATCATTCATTAATGGTACAATTAGCTAACGACTACGTAATTCAGGAAAAAGTTTGCGATCTAGGAAATCGAGACCCTCTTTCAATTCTCTTCTTGGATATAAAATTTCTGTGACTGGGCAAGGTCTGGGACGTCATCAAAGATGTTTTGGTTTTTCAGTTCTGCTTTATGTTGTCCCTGAAGGTATCTTAGCAACCTTCTCTAAATTCCTTTCTAAAATTTTCCATGGTTTTAATTTCAACAGCAGTTACGTTCTTAAACACATTTGGCAACATGGTTCTTTCTCTTCTTATCTTGCAAAATGAACACGTGTTTCTGTATTTCACAGGAGTATTGTGAAGATCAACATATTAAAGTCTGTGAGGATTATAGCAGGAAGGGCTGTGCAGGCACTTCAAACAGATGTGAAGTCCATGATCTGTGCATTCACATCAACATCAACACACACATGCAGTTAATTCATGACTGCTTATTATTTGATATTGGATGTTTCTTTTTTTTTAATGTTTTTTTTTGCTGAACCTGGGATAGAGACAATACCAATGTAATTCAACTGTCACCTTGTCATGATTCCCTAGTCCGAGGAACATTTAGAGATGATCCATAACTATGCTCATCCAAACAGTTTGATGAAGATTTCTGGATGATTCAACATATATGTATGGATCAGGAAAGACTCACAAATGATCTCTATCTGAGAAATGGCTTAAATGTTTTAAATGATCTTATTTAGCTTAATCTGCTTTTGACTGCAACAGTAGGAATAACTAATATAAGATACAATATGAAGGTAACTAAATTATGATTGAATTTTATTTCAGCAGTTGTGTTCCTGCTCCTCCCATTGTTTGATTTGCTATCACATATATCATAGGTTTAATTCAAATGCCAGAGCCTGTAACTGCTGTTTCAGAAGTGCTATACATCCTATTCAGGACCAGAGTGTGCTCGCTGTATATATCCTATAAATCATTTAGGGAACTGCACTGCACATACTACCAGTGTATCCTATCATTTGCTTACATACAGACTGTGTTCCTACACAGCTCTTTTTTATTATTATTTTTTATAAAATTTACTGTGAATTGTTGGCACCTTCCTAGAGTTTGGTTTTATTACTGTGTAGTAAGGCCTTTTCACATTTTTGTTTTTCCTGGTATGAAAAGCTCTGCCATCTCCAGGAACCTTAGGCTGGAGGCAAGTACAACGAGGTAACACCTGCCATCTCCCTGCAGGTCTCCAGCACCAGCGTGCAAAGTATCTCAGCACCTTGATCCTGCTGCCTGTTAGATTATACATGCAAACTGTGATTCTAATGACATCTGTGTGTAATAAATGGACCTGGGGAATGCCAATGGTTGATTATCTCAAGGAGGTATCAAAAGGAACCATCAAAATATGCTGGATCTTGAACTATTTGGAATTTTAGTATCTTTTTTTGCCTTTGTCATTAGACTAAGGAGTTTAATCTGGTATTCCTAGCCCTGCCCAGAAGAACTAGCCTCTGAATGAAATCATTCTCTATTTTACTGCCATTCAGTAAAAACAAGCACTAGCGTCCTGGAAGGGCTGGCTGGGCATCCTTGACCTCAGCAGATGTTTGCAGTTTTGCTTTGGGCACTGGATCCACATCTGTCACTTTCAGCCCAGCCTTGGCGACTGTGAACCTGCTCATGTGCAGAGCTTCCTCGTAGACTGGAGGGGTGTCTGACGCCGAGAGGGGTGATGTTCCCTGCACAGAGTTATGGGAGTGTGCCACTGCTAGTATTCTCCTGGCAGCAGGTCCAAACACCGAATGGAGAGCTGGAAGGGAGGACACAAAAGCCATTTGCCTCATTCTGAAAGCACCATACGATTAGAGCACAGTGCACAGGTTTTCTGTCCCCATGGCCTGAATATTTTCCTTTTCCTACCCTTTCATCCTGGGGAGGAATGAAACCCCCTCAGCAATATCCCATAATTGCTCCTTCATCAAATGGCACCAAGACACCTGTAGCTGCCCTTAGTTCACCCAAACACATCTTACAACCAATTCACCATCTGACCATATTTGCTACATGAGGCTTGGTGAGCACCTTAATTTATAGTATTTACAGATGCCACTTTCCCAGCATCCTGCCTGGGATTTTCCTCTGTCAGCCCATTGGAGGACCTTGAGATGCCCCAACCTGGGCTTTTTACAGTACATCCCTTCACAGCTGAGTGTGCTGAGGTCCCCAGCCTCTGTCAAAGCCAACTCACAGGTAATGGTGTTCTGGAGGGTGCTGTCATGATCAAAAGCAATGACGGTGACCTCGTAGGGCTGAGGACCTGATTCGTCCCCTCCTTGATGGCAATGAAAACAGCATCTCATGCAGACAGAAATCAGGCCACACAGAAGAAGCAGTCCACCAATCACAACCACCAGCCTGGAAGGGGAGAGAAAACAGAATTTGAGCAGAAAAATCTTGTTTAGAGAGGGCATATTAAGATCTCTCCCTGCTTAAAGCAGGGCTAATATCAAAGCTAGACACAATTATCTGGGGCTTTGTCCAGCAGAGTTTGGACAGTCTGTGGAGATGGAGATCCCATCCTTTCAGGCACCCATTCCAGTGCAGCATCATCCTTAGGGTAAACATTTTTTATTCTATCTGATCTTCTGCCTAATCTTCTGTCTGATCAGAACTTCCCTGGATGCAGCTTGGCCCATGGTCTGGGATCTTTAGGCTGTGCAACTTTGAGAAAACCCTGGCTCTGTCTTCTCTTCAGATACACTTTAGCTTGTAGAAAACTGCAGTTAGGTCCCTTTCCCCCCTGCCTCTTAGCCTCCTCCAGTCTGAACAGACCTAGTCCTTTCAGCCCCTCCTCACACATCATGTCCCCTGATTATTTTGTTGGCTTTCCAGGAGCCTTGCTCCAGTTTATCAATACTTCTTTTGTACTGGGGGACCAAAACTGGACTAAATATTCCAGAAGTGTCCTTATGAGTGACAAGTGGAGAGGAAAAGTTATACCTCTCAATCTGCTGGCTACAATCTTACTAATGCAGCCCAACAACTGCCACACTTTTTAATCCCATCCTTAATTACTAAGGAAATGGACTGAAATTAGTAAAAAAAAAATGAGCCTTTTAAAAGGCATACAGTGACAGGAAGGCTTTATTAATATTGCACTTGCAAGTATACATGGAATAAAAAAGGAGGCCTGTGGTTGTAAGTCAATGTTTGCCAAAGACAATGCAGTGTCTAGGGGTTGGCTTGCTAATACTGCAGAACATTAGAAGGTGTAAAGGGAATGTGGGGGGTAGGATCACCCTTGAGTGAGTTACAAGACCACATTTAATCCCACTATTTGCTGCTGGAATTGTCCAGCGATACAGATCTTTAAAGTAATCATATGTCATCTTACCAGATATACCACAGACGGACCCACTCCGTACCTGAACAGCTGAGAAGAGGTACAAGAAATAGTTAGACATAGAACAACAAATAAATGGAAAGATCCCCACTGTATCCTCTTCCAGCTTCCCTCACACCCCTGAGTTACACTCCAGCTTGTAAATGACACAAAATATGAGAAAAACACAGTATTTCATATAGGAGGCAGTTGTCCAACCTCATCAATCTTGTCAGGTGAGTTTCCCTTCTGTTTGGCTTTATCTCTTTATTGTTCCCCTGATAATTGTGCCTGACCAATTTGGTTTGCAAACCTTAGGAACTGCATCATGTTATAATTTCTGAACTTCCTTGCTTTTTTTCACAGTTCAGTCTGACCAATGTTATTATGTTTCACTTTGTTTTTTTTTTTCTTTTTTTTTTCTGACTTTCTCGTTGATTTTTTTCTGTCCCTGTGGGTACATTTTGGATACTGTGTTGTATGTTCCTTTAGTTTCAGTCAGTAGACCTGCCTGTGCATTTTTAAAGATATTTATTTAGTAAAAACAGAATCCTCGTAGGACATTTTTCACATTTGTTTTAGAATGGAACAGAACGGAATGGAACGGAACAGAACGGAATGGAACGGAATGGAAAGGAACAGAACAGAACAGAACAGAACGGAACAGAATAGAATAGAATAGAATAGAATTCAATGCAATAGTTCAGTTGGAAGGCATCTTCAAAGGTCATCGTGTCTAACTGCCCGACCTCTTGAGGGCTAAACAAAAGTTAAAGCATATTAATAAGGTCATTATCCAAATGCTTCTTGAACACTGACTGTCACGGGACATCAACCAGCTCTCTAGGAAGTATGCTTCAGTATTTGACCACCATCATGGTAACGAAATTTTCCAGATATCCAGCCTGAACCTCCCCTGGCGTAGCTTTGTGCCATTCCTGTGTGCCCTTCATTTGCCTTATTTTCTATTATTCTTACAAATAACACCACCATTCAGCAAAGAAATATATTTAAAAAACAAGTTTTTAAGGAAAGGTTAATTACAAATTCATAATCTCAGCTAATCAAAATTACACCAGAACACTATTAATCATTACAGTTATCCAAATAGGGAGCAGAAACAGTACTGCATGATGAATATGTTGAATAGGTAGCAATCAATGCACTTAACCTTCAAAGCAATGGGTATTTTATGTAAGTTTTCAGTAGTCAAAATGAAAGTAAGCTTTTATGGAAAATGTCTGTCACCATGTTATAACACTGATGTCCACTACTAACTTTGACCTTCACAGTTTTCTTAAAAGAGTGCAAGATCTCCAAATACTCACAATTCAGCATTGAGACACCCTTCCTCGCCCCTCACTTGGGGGAACTAGAAGGAGAAAAACAAATAAGATATGCAACATTTATCTCTGTCACCTAGACAGTTACCAGTCTGAATTTCCTATGGAAAGGTCTTGCTGTTATCTTCAACAATTTCCCTGTATATTCTGCTGTAGATTTAAAGTTACTGTGATGGCAACTTCACCATTTCACATTCTTAACTTCACATAGTGAATAAAATCCTATTTAACATTGTTTCTAGCGCAGACTCCAACTTCCCTTTGCACTCACCACAAGTTTCCCTTTTCCCTTATCTGTAGCTATGCCATACTACAGATGTAAATCATTCTCCATGCTCAAATATTGGGAGTGTATATATATGGGGATTACATATTACACTCACATCGATTTGAATTCATCTCTTTCTCTCCAGCACTCCTACCCTTCTCATTCTTCTGCCTTGGGTACCCTGACCTCTGGGTTATCATCCCTGGAATAACAGCAAATATTCTTCTCTTCTGCATTTGATATGCCCAATTCTTTCTAGTATAACAGAAATTCCTGTAATTATCAATTGCTAACAGCTGTCCAGCTTTCCAAGGTAACTCCACAAATAAGTAGAGACCACGTGAAAAGGAACTTGATGTGACTTACCCATAAGAAACACCCTAAAACAAAGCAGATCATGACAAGGTTATGCATCCTGAAGGGGTGGTTCTGTGGCCTCTTGCTGTCTCAAGCTACTCGGTGACTTTCCTTCTTGTTAGATTCTGTTCATCCTCACCCATTCACTGATTAGAATAAAGAGCACATTCCTTGTATGTTGAATCCAGTCTCTTCCCACTCTACCTCTTTTAATCTGCCTCTGGATCTGTCCTTTGTCTCTGCCCTTCAGGTTTTTGTTTTTACTCTTCTGTTCTCTGTCACTGACAACTCCTGTTTGGTTCTGCCTGTCACCTTTCGTTATTTTCTTGATGTGCTTCTTCCTCTCTTTTGAAGAGTTCTCTGAAACCTTCCAGTCAGATCAGGAGAAAAGCAGTACTTATGAGTTCTTACTTTAGATGTTGAACTAGTTCGATGAAGGGCATCAAGAGATCGCTGCAGATCTGAACGTTCCCTTCTGTTAGCAGAAAGGGTCTGAGTTTGTTCATTACAAATTATTCCTCTCCCCGCCCCTACCCTGAGGGGAGTGGGTTGAAGGTCATGTTATTGACCTATTTAAATGTGTATCAGATTCTTCTCCCTCCTCCAGCACTTTTTCTGCCCCTTACCTCTGCAGATTCAGTCTATTGACTTTATCCATGTGATCAATGTCTAGAGTGTGTTACAACTGGGAAGTTCCTGCTAGGTGAAAGAGCTTGCAATATAATAAATAATTGTGCGCATATGTGTATGTGCATATACTGTGCCTCCTGGATCTCCCACTTTAAGGCTCTGCCATCATGCCTGTTACCTGGTAGTCTCCTGCTGTGTCAGTCCTGCAACTACTGGTCTGCTTACTTCTCTCTCACAGGTCCCAGTCTTGAAAGTCCTGCATGGCCAGCCAAATCTCCCCAAATACTTTGCATCATAAGGGATACATGTTGATTCTCCTATCTGGATACAATAAGTCCTACTATTAGTTAAATTAGAAGGTTCCATTCAACAACCGGTTAATTTTCTTTATTTTGTAGAGCTGCCTTGGATTTCTGTTTCTGCTTATGACTACTCAGAATATCATTACTTGCATAAAATCATGTTCATGTTCTCTTTCTCTTTGAACAGCTAAAACGAAAAATGTGTTACTATTTGTGTCTGGGAACCACCTGGGACTGGTGTATAAGTGTATGTTAAGGGCAGGATAGCAACTAGAGAGACTTGTTGCTCCATGTTGCAATCGCGTTAAGCTGGTGAATCATTAGCCTTGGTGATGCATTTTAGAGTTGCAGAGCAGAACCAATTAATTCATGAACATAATGTATTCTTACAAGGCACGCTAAAAAACATTTACCATTCTCTAATTATAAAAGTAGTGGTGCAGTGTAAACATTCCTTAGCATGATTCTCTGTCTCTTTCTCTCTCTCATTGCTTTTGTTTCTAAATTAGTCTGCTACTGGAAGAATGTTTCTGCATCCTGGTGGACAAATAAGAAATATAGAAACATGAGCTAATGGCTTTCTTTTTATGTGGGAAGTGGACAATATTCTTTTTCTCTTTCTCCTTAAATTCTTTTGTGTATTATAAGAATTTTATTGGAAGATCTCTGCCAATGACAAGGGTGGTGGAACTAGATGATCCTTAAAGTCCTATCCAACTCAAACCATTCTACTATTCTATGGATCTATGGAAGTTAGAAGAAAAGACACAAAAGAACTGTAAAATAGCTTTTCTTGTATGTGCAACTTTAAAAACTGTTAGAATAAAATGTGGAAAAGAAGAGCAAATTATCAATGTTTTTCAGGGGATTTTTGCTCATAATTCAATAGATTACCAGTTGATTTTTAGCTGAAATTCAGTCTCATAAGAATTTCAAATTCTAGAAGGACCAAACTGAAGAAATATCAGATAGAGTGGTTAAAAAAAATCTAATGAAAAAGCATCAGTGCAACGTGAAGATGTGACCCCTCCAAAAGCATACCATAACTCACTCTTGCTGAATTTCATTGATCATTCTTTTTCTATTTATATGGCATTGCCATCAATACTGTGTTTCTAATAATCCGTCTGTGGCTGTCATCCAACAATGATTTCAATTTCTCCACTTTCCCTTGATATTTTGCCTCAGTTATCTCTATATTTTATTTGTCTTTGCTTTATTTTATTATTTTATTATTGAAGTAAAAGTTGTCTTTCATATTTTCCCTTGGCACCTTTCAAAAGGTTCTAAAAATGTGATCAGACTTACAGAATTGTTAAAACAAACAAAAATGTCCTATCACTGACTTTTCATTGTTCTTTGACATAGTTTAAAATCTAATAGTCCATGCAACAGTAAACTATGTGATTTCCACATATCTTTCCTTGGATTCTAGAGAAAGCAGATCTGAGCATGGGCACAAGGTACTCTTGTCCTGTCTCAGCTATCCTGTTCTGGTTGTATCAAGGGATGGATGTCAAGCCTGTTCTTTTATTTCTTAGGTAGCATGATTTTAACTGGGAGTAAAACTTCTTAAAGCACTGAAAAAAGTGCTGCTGTACTGCTTACTCTTGGAAATCTTTCAGAAATTGCTGCTTGTTCCCTCTTATTCTTCAAATGAGTATTCCACTAAAGCCAGCTTGATTAGTCATACCCAATACTTCTCCAGGGACATTTAGAAATGTAAAATACAGAACAAATTTGGGACTCATGAGGACCCCTGGTACTATTGCTGGTGTAGCAAGACATCATGAAGGTTTTTATATATTTTACAATGGATGATGATAATCCAAAAGGGTTCTGTCACTTGTAAAACAAAATAGGATCTTTATCAAATGAACTAGGTGCAAAGGAGCAGAACACTTCCACATTTCATGTTCCTTCCACTGATGACATAATGGTTATTGAGAGAAGGTATGACAGAAGATTCACAAGCACCATCTCACCGGGGACAGGCCAAGACACTCCTGGAAATTAACATCTATTGGCCTATCTGTGTCTTCTGCCCAGATGCTGTGGTATAAGTTACTGTACTCATTTCTTCCACTCTAAGATAAAAGTTTGGGATTCTATGCTACTTGGTGCTCTTCCTCTGTCCCAGAGATTCACAGCTGGTGAGACCAGCAGCTCTTGAGCTGTGTGCAGCAGTGCCACATGCAATAAAACAGAAGGTTCAGGTTTCATTCCTGCCTTTTTTTCAGCAGACATAGAAATACTGGTAAACTTGCTCAGCTTCTCCATCATACTACCAGCACTCGGTGTTCTAGAGACCATGGGTCAGACTCTCAAGCTGATGGGTGACTCCTCCTTGGATGCAGTGTCAACTCCTAGCACAGTGACTTGCTGCTGTGCTCTGTTAGTTGTTCTTGCTAAAAGGAGGGAATTGTGATGTGTCACATGTGACTGTGCCTAGGTTGCTTCTAGGCCTGAGCTAGTATAGGAGCACAGCATCATACCCTGGCATGTGAATTTTCTACCTAGACTCTCCATTAGCTGATTTCTTCAGCTCACTCCCTTTTACAGTGCAGACATAACTGGAAGGACAGCTGGAAGGACAAACTTTTTCATGTCCCAGGAATGGGCAATGGTTTTAACAAACCTCTGTGCTACCCCATCAGGACAACTGAGATGTGCTCATAGACAATAAGCAAAGGAATAGTTCCCACTTAATTTTACCTCCATTCCTCCTCATAGCAAGTAAGACTGGGGAGAAATTTTGGCTAAATTTTCTGAATATTAATCACTGGAGAATAAAGCCAGGAAACAAATATTCCTGATGCTGAAAAACTTCAAGGAATAGTTTAGACATAATCCAAAATTAACATCAGTTCCTCTTCAACTCTTGTCTTCCTTCTTTTTCTTTCTACAGAAAGGATGCAGTTCCCAAACTGGGTAACTATGCATTTGTTCCATGAATTGAAAACTGGAGATTTCCATGCCCCATTGCAATCTGCATACACAGGAGAGTTAAATACTATTCCGGGACTCCATTTTAGAAGCTTCTGCTGCATGTAAATAACCCTGGCACCTCTGTGTCATGAAGTCCTTGAGAATGAGCCAAAAAAACCCTTCTGACTGCTATATGAATCACTCTCTCAACTCGCAGTGACACTGAGCGTATATCTGATCCCAGCCAGAACCTAAGCTCTGTTTCTTCTATGGAATCAACCCAAACTTTGATTTCTCCTGTAACCTTCAGAAATGACTGAAGAAGTGACATACGCAGACCTGAAGTTCGTGACATTGGAAAAATTACAAACCAAGGACATCCAGACTGCCAGAGCAAAAGGTAGTGTTGATGTTGGGGACAGTTCTCCACAGGGCAAACTTTCACCTTGGATAATATTTTCATGTGGCACTCAGAGGAGATTGCCACCTACGTGTTTCAGCTCAGTTTCTGGGAGACCTTTGGACTCAAATCTTCAAAGAAATTGAAGGGACAGAAAAAGAGCAGGATGTTAAAAAGAATGGAAGTCTGGAGAAAGGGGAAGAAGTGCTTAAATTTGAGAGACTTAATTAAAATTGTGGGATGCAGTTAAGGAAAAAAAGGCATGTTCAGGCTAGATATCAAGTGTCAGGTCCTGGAAGTTAGTGAAGTAATCTGTCTAAGGAACCCTGTGAAAGTTTTAATCATTTAAATATGAGTAACTGAAATAAATGCTAAGAAAAGCAGGTTATATCTCAGGGGGAGGAACGGATGGACAAATACATTTTTGTACTTAAAAATCATAAAAAATATGCTATATAGCTTCACAGAGGACACAGAGGAAGGTGGGAATGTGGCTGATCCCAAATCTGTATTCTGTACTCTACACATTAGTGTTTTAAAATTGCTCTGTATGAAAGGTATGAGAAAAACAAAGAGATTTTATGTTCCAGCCTGAATAATCAAATGAATTTATTAGGCTAGCAGATTAAAGCGCTCTTTCTGAAAGAAATTTTCCCTTATTAGCTAGTCTGTGATTATTTCATACTCATTTTTCAAGGGTTCTTTGTATTTTATATTTGGAGGTTGAAGCTGAATTCCTAGTAGTCTAGTAGGGTTAATCCCAACTGTTAGGTTAGAGGGTTAGGGAACACAGGAGATAAAAGACAGAAGTATCAGAGGCAGGTATCCCAGTTATTTCTGTTGGTGACTTCAACATAATTTAAGTATTCTCACTGAAGTGTTGTATTGGAGTCTACCAAAAGAAGACAAAAGTCATGAATCACAAGATTCATTCCCAGTTTGGCAGGTTAGGCACCCAAAAGTCAAAATACACCAATACCTCGCAGCATATGAAAATGTTGACCATGTTTTGAGCCCAAATGTTTCCTTGATGGTCTTTTCACACATGTGAAAATCTATGCTGTTTAGCTTTATTTGTTCAATTTGTATTCTCTTAATACTTCGTGGCTAAGCTAATCTCTATGGCCTAGTCACTTCTTAGCCCCAAATTCCTGAGGAGAACTGGTCACGGCCAAATGGCAGGACATTTTTTTTAATGTAATACCACTTACTGGTATACTGGAATCTCAGCAATTTACTGGGCAGAGTACTGGTCATGTTGTCTTGTGCAATGTAGGATCTGGAGACATAAAGATGAGAGGTGCCAGTGTCCAGTTTTGGGATCCTCAGTACAAAAGTCATGGACATGCTGGAGATAGTCCGAAGAAGGGCTATGAAAAGGATTAAGGGAATGAAGTGTATTATATATGAGGAAAGGCTGAGAAAGCTGGGACTCTTCAGCCTGGAGAAGAGAATGCTCGGGGTGGTGGTGTGTATTTGTGTGGTTCTCTTCAATGTATTTAAATACCTGGAAAGAAGCTGTAAACAGGACAGAGCCAGGCTCTTTTCAGTGGTGCCTACTGCCAAGACAAGAGGCAATGGGTACATACTGGAACACAGGAAGTTTCTTCTCAACATTAGGAGACATTTTACTGTGAGGGTGCCTAAGCACTGGCACAGGTTGCCCAGAGAGGTTGTGGAGACTTCTCCTGTGGAGGTATTCAAATGCCATTTGGTCATGGTCCTGGGTCACCTGCTTTAGGTGTTCCTGCTTGAGCAGAGGGGGATGAACCAGACGACCTCTAGAGGTCCCTGCCAGCCTCAGACATTTATTGATTCTGTGCCTGTTCTTGATGCTTTCCTTCTTTTTTTGTATCTCAGATTCTCGCAGTCGATCTTCCTGTTGGCAACTGGCTACAATGGCGCTTGGGGTTGTCTGCCTAAGTTCAGTGGCAGCTACAGGGGTCTTGGCAGCCAAGTGTAAGTATGGTCACAGAAGGGGTGGTCAGAGCTGTATGAACAACTAGAAGCAATTTAAGGAAAATGATTAGCCTAAAGAATTAATGGAGAAAAAAAATGATCCCTTTCTGGAAGAATTTGCCCACCCAGGAGACTCCACAGACATCAAAATCATGATGTAGTATGTGTCAGGATGTAGATATGTCTTATGTAGTACACACAAAGTGTAGGTAGGTCAAGTATATTTGGTTTGGGGGAGAAATATGCGTCTTTGGTAAGTTTATTTGGGGGACATTGAGCTCTTTGCCTTTAATATTAATGGAACAAATTCATTCTTGTTTCACTGTCATTCAAGTCATCCTGGTCTGCCATGCTGTGCGTGAAAGGGATGAAAACTTCACCCTGCAAAAGGCAATTATGGAAAACCTCAGCCAGCAGTTGGAGCACCTCCAGGCTCAGAATTTGAACTTGTCAGAAACTGTAAAGCAACTTGCCACCTCCAGAGGTACATACTGGTGGGAAGAAGGTGATTCCACCTCATGGTAACCACAAATATGATTGTTTTCTATCAAAAATATTGAAAGGAAAATTCAAAATCTCTAAAATTGCTCTGAATTATTTCTTTGGAAAATTAATTTCTGGTGAATCAATGAAAAGACTGCATTTCCATTTCTTAAGTATCAGTCTCTTTGAAGTATGCTTATTGAATTTTTGTAATGGAGCGTTTTTAAATCCTAAAGCAAATAAACATTTTAATTCAGAAAGTATTGATGATGATACTTCATGATGATGATGATGATACTTCTGTTTTTTACTTCCCAATTACTTCCCAATTTTAATTCCCAATTACAATTCCCATTACTTCCCAATTATGATACTTCTGTTTTTATATTAAAAAAGTGTTTTCAATAGGCAAATTCATTGATGCCACCATTCCCCCTTTGTTGTTGTCAGTTTCAGCGAATTATGATAAAAAAAAATGGTGGAAAATTCCTACTAGCACTAGTTTTCTGGAATGCGTTGACTGCTCAAGACAGTTTTAGTCTGTTACATAGTAGTGGATGCAGCAGATCAAATAGTGCTGACCTCTGCCAAATAGGATTGGAATCACTGGTGTTAACAGTTTACAGACCATATCCAGAGGGTATATTTTAACTTGTGTAAAATAATGGTTTGAATCTTTAATATTGAGTGGGCTTAATATGCTAGATTATCACATAGTGGAGGGAAGAGAATCATTATAAATGAAAGGCTTGTGAAAGAGTGACAAAATTATTGTCTTTGTAAAAGTCTGCATTTGAATTTAACAGAAACCAGAAGCTACTTGTAAGAATCAAGTGCACTGTGCTGTGCTATCTGTTGCCATCCAGCATCAAGTCCCCATATTCCCAGCTGGTACTGAGTTGTTATAATATCAAATTGCCTTGTGAACTGCAAAACAATAGTCATGATCCACCCAGTAGTTTGGACCCAGTTCCCAAAGTTCTCCAAAATATTTTATCTGGCAGGTCTTTTTGCCACTTGTGATTATTTCTGTTTCCAACTAGAAAAGGGATTTTCTAGATTGTGCAAGAGTGGTGGAAAAATTGAATATTTTGAATTCTTACTGGCTTCAGTATTACCCAGGGCCCCAACAAGCAGCTAACAGAATAATATGGCAGAATGAGACAAAGTCCAGCTGTCAGAAAGGTATTTTTGGAAGAACAATGGGTGCAATATCTTTCACTTTGGCTGGCCATCACTATCTGCCATCTGCATGCTGAATCCATAGCATATATGAAATGCTGCCAGAGAAGTTCCAGTATAAGTTGCTTTGCAAAGCATATAGGAGGGAAGAGCTGACCCTTAAGTTGTTAGCAAGAAACTGAAAGTTCACATGAATAGAGATGACCCCGTATGACTGAAAGTCTAGGTTCCCTCTACCTGTATGTCCACCTAGATCCATGTCTCTGTGAACATAACTCAATCGTCAAAATTTCCTCTAGTTGTGCTGTACTAGCACTCTCCTACCAGCAGTTATCCCATTGCATGGAGAAGAAAAAAGAGTACCCCAGCACTCCATCTCATTGTGAAGCTGGAAGGCTTCAAATACGGTGCAAAAATCAGTCATTATCAGTTCTACAGTTCTGGATTTCATACACATATTTTCACAGGCTTTCTGCTCATATTCAAAAAATCTTTAGTATTTGTTTATCTGATTTTAATTTTGAAATGTTATTCCGGTCTTCTGGCAGCTGTGTTCATAAAGTCTCCCCTGAAGATGTGAATTTAGCTGCAGAATGAAAGAGGAGTTGCTGCTTCTCTGTGGTAGAGAGGCTGTGCACTGCTCTTGTGATCTTGCAGAAATCCACTAGACTAGAAGAGACTGCCATCGCTGACAAAGCTGATCAGGTGCTGTTTTGTTTTCAAGGATATAAATGTACTCCTTGTCCTGAGACCTGGCTGCAGTATGGGGAGAACTGTTACTACTTTTCAAAGGAATGGAAAACTTGGCAAGAAAGCAAGGCTCGGTGCTCTGCTCTGGAGTCCAGATTTCTTAAGATAGAGAGTAAGAAAGAGCTGGTAAAGATTCTTTTTTGTTGTTCTTTCCTCTTTCTAAGTACATGCACTACATCTAATGTGGTCTGAACAGTCACTCCATCTTTCTACTGGAACAGTATGCTATGGCATGCACGTGCTGGACCAAGTTGCAAAAAACTTGGTCCCTGTCTCTTTGAAGTCACTCTGCTTGTACTGTGGCTGTACTCTCTCTTACGCATCTTCACTGACTTCAGGAGAGTTCACTGAGACACACCAGCTTGGGTCTACATCTAGAGCCTCACCCCACCTCAGGTCAAATATAATAGAGCTAGTACTCATTAGCTTTAGAAGGGTGTTAGAACGGAGTCATTATCCTATATCTTTTACCCAGCTATGTGCAGTCTGTGGTTATCTCAGTGACCATTTTAGCTGATAACTGCTAAAGGCTCTCAGCAGGTTCATTTTTCTTATCTCCAAAATAGCACTTAACTGCCAGGAGTAGGAGGCACTGCCCAGAGTCACTTGCAAAACAATGTCTATTACACACAGGTGTGAATACTTCACTTTAATTTCCTTCTTTCCTTTTCCAAATCATACGCCGTTATGAATGAAGCAGGGATGTGATTCACAGGCTTCATATTTATTTCTGTACAGGACTTCGTAATGCAATCGGCACAGTCTTACAGTTCGTATTCTTTCTGGACTGGTCTGTCTCACAATGGATCTGAGGGGCCCTGGCTATGGGAGGATGGATCAGCTTTCTCCACGGATCTGTAAGTGACTATGCAGATAGGAACAGACCAAGTCCATGCATATTTCTTGTGAACCAAAGGCAGGAGCCTTTAGCCACCACTTAGTACTCAGCTGCCCATCCCCACAGTTTGTCATCAGATTGCTCATCACTTGTTTATTCATCCAGACAAGCCTCCATAAAAGAGTTTGTATGCTAGTGTGGGTCAAATAGGTAGCAGCCATCATGAATTATTATATTAGTCTGTGGAATTTTTCATGGGATGGTGAAAATCTTTGTTATTTTTTTCACAGGTTTCAGATCCAAGAAGTCAGCTCAAGTCCTTTCCTAGAGTGTGTGTGGCTTCAAGGTTCAAACATAGGCACTGCACAGTGTGGTGAATACAAATTTTGCATTTGTGAGAAAATGGTGGATCCTGCAGTGATTGAACAAGTGAACTACTTAGACAGGCAGTAGTGTGCAGAGCATTGCAGAAAGCCCCATCCTGCGATATGCTGTTGCAGGGACAAGTTCTGACCCTGGGTTTGCAATAAAGATAAAGAGTCTGAGCTCAGGTTAGCATAATGTCAGGGATACTATAAACTTGTCCTCTAGTGATGCACATCAGCCAGGCTCCTTGTGCGTTTTTTTTTTTTTCCCAGCAACTTAATTCCCTCTTTTTTCTTTCAGGCCTTGTGTTCTTGTGTAACCAGTTCTATCCACTTCTTATATATTCCATTCTAAGTGAAGCAAAATTAAGTACGATTCCAGAACTCAATTTTATAGATTCATTCATATCACTCACAATCTGTAATCAATGTACATTAGCTAGGACAGCACACATATGTTTTCAAAATGCATCCATTGGGTAATCACACATGACTGACACAAATGCCCATTTTACAATAAACTGCCAAATATTTGATTTAATTTCAGTCCCTACCAGCTGGTAACTGGATGGTACAAAGAAATCTGAGACTGTATTAAAAGACAAATAAAAATACTACTAGTTCTATTGGTTAGAGAGTAAAGTTTTGAAATGAGATTGCATCCCCTATAGGCTCATAAACCAGAAAGCAAATACAGAATACATCTTTATTGAGGAAAGTCACCAATTTTTAATGCCAAGGGTGCCAGTCCAACTGCTAGTGGATTCTGCTTCATCAGGTATTAGGGAAGAAGGCACATTCCTCCAAGACATCTGTGTTAATAATTATCTGTCTCACATCTGATCCAGTTCTTTGATATCCCAAATCCATTTTCTATCCTGTTCTAGAATTTCACAACTGAAATAAATATTGCTACAACTGACCTTTTCTGTAGTGTCTTCTTGGTATGTCACTGCACACAGTAGGCTGAATAACCACCAAAACAGGGCCTTTATAATGATGCAGCAGAGATGTTTGAAGTCCCACAGGAACAGACAAGTTTATGTTTTGGGACTTCTATTCTTGTGTGTATTTTGTTCTAGTTTGAGCCATTTGATGAAAATTGGACTATAAGTTCCTAGATATGGCGGTATCTCGGCAGGCTTATAATTATGATTATTTCAGACTTGAAGCTGTGCATCGGAACTCTGCAGTAAGAACAGCCAACAAGTGTGCTTCATCCCTCACTAGATGAGTATTTAGCAATATGGCAATGATCTTAGTTATCTTAATTATGGGTATGAAGAAGTAATTCAGAGGAGCCAGGACAACAGAGTGTCTTGTGTCACAGTTATCTCATAGTCTGGAAATGCTGCTTATTCTAAGTCTAAGCACGGGGCCTCAGCAGCAGTGGAGATGTTACCTGGGATCCCAGCACTTACCTGTCTACAGGGGATGCAGGTAAGATGTGAAGGATGGAAGGAGTAATCCATACTGGACTGTTGTACTAGGACATGCTGCGAGGCCCCATGTTACAGCCCTTGACTATACAAGAGTCTCCTAAGGATCACACCACGAGGAAGCAGGAGAGCCCTCACTGAGGGGGCTGGTATGAGGAGAAAACTGGAAAAGCTTGAAAAGTGGGTCCACATGAACCTAATGAGGTTCTACAAGTCTAAGTGCAAGGTGATGCAGCTGCTTCAGGGCTATCCCAGACATGGGTACAGAGTAGGAGAAGAATTCATTGAGAGCAGCTCTGCAGCAAAGCGCTTGGGAATTCTGGTAGACAAAAAACTCGGCATGAGCCAGCAGTGTGTGCTTGCAGCCCAGAAGGCCAACTGCATCCTGGGCTGCATCAACAGAGGGGTGGCCAGCAGGTCAAGGGAGGTGATTGTCCCCCTCTGTTCTGTCTTGTGAGGCCCTACCTGGAGTACTACACCCAGGTGTGGAGCCCCCAGCACAAGAAGGATGTGGATCTGTTAGAGGGGCTTATAAAAAAGATGGAGAACAACTTTTTCATTGAGCAGACAGTGACTGGACAAGGGAGAATGGCTTTAAACTAAAAGAAGGGAGATTTAGATTAGGTGTTAGGAAGAAATTCTTCACTCAGAGGGGATGGTAAGGCACTGGAACAGGTTGCCCAGAGAAGCTGTGGATGCCCCATCCCTGGAAGTGTTCAAGGCCAGGCTGGATGGGGCCCTGGGTAACCTGATCTAGTGGGTGGTGTCCCAGCCCATAGCAGGGGGGTTGGAACTAGGTGGTCTTTAAGGTCCCTTCCAACCCAAGCTGTTCTATGATTCTATGATATGATTCTATGAGCTAAACCAGTGAGCAAAACTGATGCGAGAGCACTGGGGAGAGGACCAGCAGGAATTCATCATCAGGCCAGGAAGGGCAGCTTGTCTGGACATAGGGTCAAAAACCAGGGAGGGGAACTCATGCAAAGACTTCCTGTCAGAGTAGTGGTTGATTGTTGGGCTCTGGCTGAGGGAGAAGTGAAAAGCACTGGTACTATGGGCTACTGCTGGCAGTTAAATTCTAAAGGAAATAAAGGGTGATGCTCAAAGAAAAGTTGTTGTTCTGTACAGTGCTCAGGAGGAGATGTCCTTTGGGTTTCCCTGTACAGGACATAAAGGCTGTTCCCAGACTTCCAAGTAGCAGATTTCTGTCCTTGTGCAGAGGTCTGCCTCCAGGTTTTCTGCCATACATGGAGACCTCCCAGGTCCATTTGAGGATAACAGCTACATGATGAGTCAAGCTACACAGAATAGAAGAGCTTGTGGCATCCGGTAACACAATGCTGTCTGCCCTAAGGTGTGTAGTGTACAACTTCTTACTATGTTTGAGTAACACTTAACCTTGAATTTCCTTTATATGTAGTATAAACAAGTTCTTGAATTTTGGCTTAATCCAGGAGAGAAAAAAAATGCTCTTATATGTAAGATGGAGTCACGTGAGTGCAGAAAGCATTTAAAACTGGCAAAGATCAGAAGGCAGAATCCAATCATATCTTCAAGTGTACTGAGTCATTTCAAGTCTAATACAATGCTCTTAGACAATTTTTTTTTTTACACACTGAAAAAGACAGAAGGAGAAAGATTTTTTTATAGCCACCACTAGAATAGTAATTGCTGTTTGTTGTAGCCATATGGTATTAGCACAGCTAGAGCCTTTAAATTTTTTGTATCCTCGATGTTAATTTTTGATAAACAAAATCTTGAGTCTATGACTAGCCTTTTCAGCTTGATATGATGTCCATTAAAATAGGACTATAAACACTGTATGCATGCCAACTTGTCACAAAGTATACCTTCAGCTCATAAGCCACTCTCACTGCTTCTTGGTAAATTATTTCCTTACTGTACCCAGCCTGAATACTCATCTCAATAGATCTACCAAATTAATCAACTTCATAGTACTTATGTGTTTTAAAGACAAATTTTTCTTCTCACTTTGTTTTCTTATGATAATAGAATCATAGAACAGTTTGGGTTGGAACGGATCTTAAAGGTCATCTAGTTCCAACGCTCCTGACATGGACAAGGATGCCACCCACTAGACCAAGTTGCTCAAAATCCCATCCAACGTGGCCTTGAACACTTCCAGGGATGGGGCATTCACAAGTTCTCTGGGCAACCTGTTCTAGTGCCTCACCACCATCATAGCAATGAATTTCTTCCTTATATCTGATCTATATCTACCGTCTTATGGTTTAAAGCCATTACTCCCTGTCGTATTACTACACTCCCTGACAAAGAGTCCCTCCCCAGCTTTCCTGTAGCCCACTTTAGGTATTAGGCTGCTATAAGGTCTCCCTTGGAGCCTTCTCTTCTCCAGGCTGGACAACCCCAACTTCCTCATCCTGTCTTCATAGGAGCAGTGCTCCAGCCCTCGGATCATCTTCGTGTCCCTCCTCGTGGCCCCAGAGCTGAACGCAGTTCTCCAGGTGAGGTCTCATAAGAGCAGAGTAGAGGGGTCTGACAATCACCTCCCTCAACCTTCTGGCCATGCTTCTTTTGATGCATCCCAGGATATGTTTGGCTTTCTAGATTGCAAGCACACATTGCTGGCTCAGATTGAGTTTCTCATCAACCAGCACACAAGTCCTCCTCAGAGCTGGTCTTGATCCATTCTCTGCCCAGCCTGCATTTGTGCTTGGGATTGCCCCAGGATGCAGGACTTTGCACTTGACCTTGCCAAACCTCATAATGTTCATACAGGCCCACTTCTCAAGCCCGTCAAGGTCCCTCTGGATGGCATCCCTTCCCTCCAGCGTGTCAACCGCACCACATAGCTTGCTGTCATATTGCTTTCAGTTGCTCATAGGTGTTTTTCTTCATAGTGCTTATTTGTTTTAAAGACAAATTATTCTGCTGACTTTGTTTTCTTATTTTTATTTTGGTTGCATTGTATTGACATGTAGCTGCAAAGTGTCTTATTTCTTGGCAAACCTCAGAGATGCAACCTAGAATAAGGTGTCACAGTTTTACTTATTAATGAGTTTTCTTCTCTCCATTGTCCTCCTCTTTACCCTTGCTGACAGACAAACAGTAAACCATTTGGATCATAAAAACATAAAGAAATCCAAGTGGGGAAATATATTCTTGCAGCAAGATTCCAATTCTCACATTATCAGAGATAATATGTCTCTGAATTCATGTTTATAAACAGAAGCTGTTGCCTTCAGACATCAGGACTTGCAAAATACACTGCCATTTTTCAAGTTGCACAGCCACATGGTACATGGAAAATGATTCTCAGTCAACTCTTCTAAGGACTGCTGCAAGAACAAGGAAACAAGGGTAGAAGTACACAATTAAGTGCTGAATTAATCATCTATCCAGGCCTGAAACCCACAAACTTGTAACTGACCTGTTTTTTTCATGTCTTACTGAGAGAAACAGAACTGCTTTTCATGACTTTGAGGACGAGTATTTTAGATCTATTTTCCATGCTGCGATTAGTTTGTTAAAAATGAATTACTGAATATATCACACCTTATTTCCCCTACATATTCATTATAGGGTACTTGCAAGTATTGCATGCTTATAAAATTTGGGTTTTTAAAGTAGCTTTACAAGTGTGCTAATTTTTAGACATCATGATTCCCGTAAATGTTCTGAATTTGCTGCTGCAAATAAATTTTTATTCAGAGGAAAATTATCTTAAGCATCTTGCAATTGCAACCTCAGAACTTACAATTCTCTGGAATTTCCTGAGTAATATATATATATATATATATATATTCTGATGATAATTTATTTTTTGTTATATAGTTAATTTCTTGCAGAACTGTATCTGAACATCTCCAATTAATTGTTAGTCAATCCATACTCAATATAATTATTCAACCAATTACCCTACAGATATTGGCATTTTCATTTACAAGGCAAAAGAATTGGGTTTGTGTCTAGTCATTGTGAAGTAAACACAAAGACAATCCAAGTTCTCTGCAGCCATAGCCAAACCACTAAATATATAACGATTTGTAAATATAAGGTTAACCCACAAATTACCCACTTGCTTTATCTATAAAGGTTAACAAAGTCTTGTGTCAAAGCAAAGATTTTTATAGAGGTTATTAATGCATCCCAAAAAGTATTTCTGAGCAATATACAGAGGTCTTTGTATTTCATTTGTTTAATTTATCTTTTTAACACTAAAAAATGCAAGAGCTAGATTAATTATTTTCTGCTTCCCAG
This sequence comes from Anser cygnoides, assembly GCF_040182565.1. Lineage (NCBI taxonomy): Eukaryota > Metazoa > Chordata > Aves > Anseriformes > Anatidae > Anser > Anser cygnoides. The sequence goes on along the minus strand of NC_089873.1, from coordinate 105,071,132 downwards.
TCCGCACAAAGTTAGCCATCACTAAGCAATTTCTTCAAAAAGTAGTTGGGTAATGTGGCATATTACAGCTAATATGCTCTGTAACCAGCCCCTGACTGTGCAGTGGTGAGTAAAGCTTTGTCATGGATTTGAAAGAATAACATATCTTCACCATACTTGTTTGCAGTCTTCTTTAAGAAGCAGAAAGAGTCTACCACTGTTAGTATTAATCACCAGATAAAGAACAGATTATCCTTGAAATCACTGAAATGAGTACTATAGCCAGTTCAGAATTAGTGTCTAGACAGAAGAGAATGTGATAGAGACTTTTGGCTTCAGTGGTTCATCAAGTAACAAAACAAACAAACAAATAAACAAAACAGATGTCTTTTAAAATATTCACATTTAACAAGCATTTTATTGAGTAGAAGGACAAACACGATCAGCATCTTTGACTACACTGACTGTTGGTCATAAGCTGTTGTGCAAACTAACATAGACGGTCATATCCTGTTCCGCAGTTCATTGTCCATTAGTCAGTGAGCGCAAATCAGCTTAACTGCACAAACTTCTTTTGATAGGATTGGGTGAAACTGGGATTTAATTTTAAGCTGCAGAAATAGTGCTACAAGAGAAGCAGTACACTCAGTTGTGTTGTGCTAAAAGTTGGCTGCTGTGATTCACTCAACCTTTCTTGCAGTCAAAGAAGCAACAGTTCTAGCCTAACACTTTTCAGCCATATCTTAGTAGATGTGGTTTTGATTTGCCGTCACTCAGCATAAACCAGATGTCACTGTTTAAGTCACTGGCTTACAATGATAAAAAGTCAATATAAGAGTTTTATCTGGCCACAAGAAGAGAATACAAAATCCCTAATATTTGATCTTTGTATTGTTCTCACTTGTACTGATTCCTCCTAGGTAACTTCCCTTCATGAACTGCTGAATTGCAGAAGAACAAGAGAAGAATGAGTAAATACAGATGCATATTTCTTTGGGGGAAATGTGGAGTCATTGGATTGCAATCACACATCTGCCTGCTATCCTGAAAACGTATGTACCCACTCTACTCCTCACCACTCTGAAAACCCATCAGAAAATTGAGAAGAAAGAAATGTTTACTCTATCTGTAGAAAGGCCACCCTTTTGTTCTGATTTCAAACAAAGAGTTGCAAAATATTCTTTCACAGAGAAAGACCTCCTGAGTCTGATTAAGCTATCAACAAAAGAGTCAATATTTCCTCCCTATTCAGTATTTCCTGTGTTTTATTTCTCTCATTTTCTAGATTTATTTGAACTTTTTCCTGCATAAACACCAAACAAACAGACTCAACCGAAATGTGGAATTGGAACACACAATTAGACCACATTGAAATGTGCAAGGTGCATAGGTGACCTTTGTGGGTAGGACCTTTCTTGGAGATGGATGCTGAAATGACCATGCTGCAATCATATTTACTGCTGTTTGTAATGTCAAATAAAGTTGAATTCTGGACACAGCACAAATTATGGTGCAAATATTTAATGGGAACAGTATACATGAAAACCAGTATTTTGTAGCAGAAAGTAAATAGATAATTAACATCAACTTGCCTATGCTATGAAGGCAAAAATCTTATGCATTTCAAAAATCTGTATTTTGAAGTACAATATTGCAACCCAAGGAAAGAGAGCAGTTTCTTCTGCTGTATGATTGTGTCATGAGTATCATAGTATCATAGAATCATTAAGGTTGGAAAAGACCTCCAAGGTCATCTGGTCCAACCATCTCCCCTACCACCAACGTCATCACACATTCGTAGACCAAGAAGTGTCATTGCTGAATGTGTTGGTTCAAGCTGCATCCCTATGCACACTGGAGACAAATCAAATTTCTAGTAGACTGTAAGTGTCATAGAAATACATCAAAATATATTTTCAATTTTGTCTGCTCAAATCTGTTTTCCAGCATGAAGAAAAAACCTCAGTCACTTTCAAACTTAGAACAAAACCAAAGGAAGTTCCTTAATCAACGTTCCTACTCAAAAGTAGCAAGCTCTATTAAACTGATCAACCTCTTTTGAACACAGCCACATGAGTATCATACTGAGGTTTTCTGAGACTAGTGTATCTAAAATTTAAGCTCTTGAATCAACCATAGAGCTACAGAATCAATGGATGGTTTATGTTGGAAGGAACCTCTGGAAGCCATCTGGTCCATCCCATCTGCTCAAGCTGAGATACCTAGAGACAATTGCCCAGGATCATGTCCAGATGGCTTTTGAGTATCTTCAAAGGGCCAGACTCTGCAACCTCTATGTGCAAACAGCACCAGTGCTTAGTCACCTGCATAGTAAAGAAGGGCTTCCTGATGTTGAGAGGGAACATCCTGTGTTTCAGTTTGTGCCTGTTGCCTCTTGTCCTGGCACTAGGTAAAACTGAAGAGAGTGTAGCTATGTCTTCTTTTCAGCATCTTTCCAGGTATTTATATACATCGATAAGATTCTCCTAGGCCTTATATTCTCCAGGCTGAAGAGTCGCAGCTCTCTCAGCCTTTCCTCATAGGAGAGTTGCTCCAGTCCCTTCATTACCTCTGCGGCCCTCTCCAATATGTCCTTGTGTCTCTTGTACTGAGGAGCCCAGAAATGCGTACAGTACTCCAGGTGTGGCCTCATCAATGCTGAGGAGAGGGGAAGGAATACCTTCCTCAAATTGCTGACAATACTTTGTCTAATGTAGCCCATGATACTAACAGCCTTCTGTGTGGCAGGGGCACATTTCCAGCTCATGTTCAACTTGGTGTCCATCAGGACCCCAGGACGTTTTCTGCCCAGCTTCTTTCCAGCTGTTTTGCCCCCAGCATATATTGGTGCATGGGGTTGGTTGTTTCTCCCCAGGTGCAGGACTTTGCATCTCTCTTTTGAGCTTCATGAGGTCAGCCCTTCTCTCCAGCTTATTGAGGTCCCTCTGACTGTCAGCACAACCATATGATCACCTCTCCTTCCAGTTTTGTATTATCTTCAGATACGCAGAGGGTACACTCTGCTCCATCATCCAGATCATTAATAAAGAGGTTAAACAGGACTGGATTCAATATTTACCACTGACATACGCTGCTAGTTAGTGGTCTCTGACTAGACTTTACAACACTGATCACTTTCTTCTTGGGCTGGCTGTTTAGCCAGTTTTAAATCCACCCCCCTGTCTGCTCATCCAGCTCATACACAGCTTCTTTATGAGGATCTTATGGGAGACAGTGTTGAAAGCCTTACCGAAGTCCAGGTAGACAATGTCCTCTGTTCTCTCCTCATCTACCAGCCAGTGATTCCATTGTAGAAGCTTATGAGGTTGTTCAAGCATGACTTCCCCTTGGTGAATGCATGTTGAGTACTCCTGATCACATTCTTGCCCTTCATGTGCTTGGAAATGGTTTCCAGGATTATGTGCTCCATCACTTTCCCAGGGACTGAGGTGAGTCCGACTGGCCCTGTGTCTTCCTTCCTGACTTTCTTGAAGCTAGAAGTGATATTTGCTTTCCTCCAGTCCTCAGGCACTCTCTCAGTAACCATGATCATTAAAGAGTTTTTGAAGGTGATCTTGCAACAGTGACATCTTCCATCTCCCACAGCACTCATGGGTGCATCCCATCAGAGCCAATGGATTTATGTATATACAGTGTGCTTGTGTTCCCAGACCAGAACTTCTTCCTTGCTCCAGACTTTCCCTCTACATTCTGGGGCCTGGTATGCATCAAGGCCAATCTTGCTCGTAAAGACTGAAGCAAAGAAGGCATCCAGTACCTCAGCTGTTTCCACCTCTTATATAATCGAGTCCACCGTCTGCTTCAGCAGTGGGTCCATATTTTTCCATCTACATTTTGTCACCCAGAAGCCCTTCCTGTTGTCTTTGACATCACTGGCCAGAGTGAGTTCCAAATGGGCTCTGGATTTCCTAACCTCATCCCTGTTTCTGTATTACTCCCAGGTTACACATCCATGTATCTATCCTCTCTATGCTTTCTTTTTGTGTTTGAATTTGGCCAGGAACCTGTAGTTCATCAAATGCCTCCTTGCATTTTTGCCTGAATTTCTGCTCATTGCGACAGACCTCTCTTGAGTTTGGAGGAGGTGACAGCTGAATATCAACTAGGTATTTTGGATCCCTCTTCCCTCTAGGGCCCTATGTGTTAGGTAAAGAGATGGAGATATTCCCTCTTAGTTGAAGACCAATGATCTTAGGATGGCAATTTTGGAAATATCCAATCAGTATTTCCATTCTCCCTGCATAATGGCTATGGCAATTATGGTAACAGCGTACTGTTTATTAACACTTATTTAACAATGACTTCTGGGCCTTCTTGGAAGATCACATTATTGCATGTAGAGGAAAAGTGTCATTACCTGGATCTAAAATTTGAACATACTTAAAATTCATATTCCCCAGCCAAGAGGAGGATGAGGGTGCTAACTGATGTTTTGCTGCTAAGCAGCAAACAAAGAAGCCACACATATTTGAGTAGTAAAGGAGCAGAGTGTTTGCTTTGGAGTTTTAGATTAATTTAGAATAACTGAAAGTTGGTGCATTGAAGAGAAAACTGTAAATAGTTAAGAGTTTTTGGAGGTGAATGTATCTTTGTAAATAGAAGTGAGAGAAGACATCATCTGAGTAAAGTCAAATGGGCTAAAAGGAGAGCCCTGGTAGAAATGGATATATAAGAAATTCTAACCAGTGACAAGAAGTAGCCCCACAAGCCTTTATGCTTCTGAGTTATTTGGCTATGTTGACATGCTTGAGATTAACAGCTTTGCTAAAGTTCAGGTTTCTGAGCTAGACAGATGAGGCTAATATCTTGTCTCTGATTCATAAATATTTGTTATTGCTGATTCTATTTATCTGGAAAGGCTTCCTTTCTCTGTTATATTTTAGTGTATGTGAAGGATAGACTCTGCTTTGAAATTCTATTAAACATTATTTTACATCATCTTTTTTAAAAATCTGAAAATGACAATCTTCTTCATATGCTTCCAGTTCTCCTTCTGCTGATCAGAAGAATATTTTTAGATCAACTGGACTGCTGCCTTTTCACAGATCCAAGGATATTTCTCATAACAATCCTCACTGTAAACTTTTAACTTACGATAGTATAGGTACGCACAGTTTTTCTTAGAGGACAAATCAATCCTAGGAAAAGGAAAAAAAACACCATATTGTTAAAAACTCACACATACGTGTTTTGTACAAAGCATAAAGCCCTTTTGGATGATCATACATTATTGCAAAATTTGCACAGTCATGCAAGTTCTTCTACAAAATGTTGAAGAACATGACATAAAACTCAAGTCAAGGCAGTCTCCCACCTTCCTTCAGTGCAAAGATGTAAAAAAAAAAAAAAAAGAAGAAAAAAAAAAGAGCATACTCAAAACAGAAAATAGCACTAATTCCTCACCAGTCATTATTGACCCTCCAACAGTTGATTTATACAGTGGTAATTTGAGTCTGAAAACTGAATGACAGTGGTCTGCCCAAACAGAAGCCAGATCATTCAGCTTGATATCTACTAGCCACAGGAATTGCAAGAGTTTGCAAGACAAAATGAGCATATACTCCTCAGGAGGCACTGTAGAATTTTCAGTCAGAAAATGTTGATCCTGCCTGTGAGAGCTCTCCAGTTTGATGAGGACTCATATTACTGCATACAGTGGTCACTTCATGTAGAACAGAATAGGAATCCATTTTTCCCCACAGTTTAAATAAAGGAGAAAAAGGTTGAATAAGCTGATGATAATTTACAGAAAAAAGTAAATGGGTTCTTTTCACATTGACTATTGTTATGTAATAAGGGTTTGAAAAGTTGATGAAAGAGATAAGTGAATTTGGGATAACTGTGGCTGAGTAGAAAAGGCATGTGCAGGAAGGTTGTGCATGAGGCAGTCTGTCTTGAAAGAAGTGTGGGTTACTTGCTTTAGAGCTCATGGGATGTTTCATAAAGAGAATGGGTTTAAACAGTGAGAGCAGTCACTGATTGCACTGGTTCGTTTTTTCTTTCTCTTGCTTTCACTTCTAGTTTTCTAAAACTCTCTTTATCTTTTTCAGGGATTCCGAATCTATAATAGTATTTTAATTCTGAAAGTGTCTGTGGCTGTATTCTGCATTAAAACTTTGCCATTAATAGGATTTATTTATTTTTCCCTCCTCCCTAAATGCACAGGGATGATACTGTGCAAGAAGAGATTAAAAACTACCAACCATATAAGTTCAGAAAACCTACCAGTCCATCCTCTGTGTAGAAAGTTTTGTATCATCCATCCAAGACCAGCCATCAACTCCATAGGATAATCCAATCCAATACGATTGTTTTTGTAATATATGAGACATTCTGATCTATGAAAAATGCAAAACCTTTAGCACCAAGGAGTTTGTAGGTGTGGTTTTGCTTAAATCTAAATAGCTTCTCCTGAGAAGAGGTAATCAAAGAAAGAACCAAAAGAGGTAGGTAATTTGACAATGATATTCTGAACTCGTCATCTGAACATTCTGAACTTCGTCAGATACTTTTCAGGAGACAGCGTCTTTATTTGACGTGCAAACAGGAATATTTTGTGTCTGGCATCTGTACAAAATATAAGACCAGGGCAAAAATTCTCTCTAGAACTCTATTATTTAGAGTATTCAAAGAGATTTTCTGAATTGAAAATCATCACTTCTAACTTTCTCAGGATTCAAGACGCTCACATCCAATGACTGTCTGAATAACATCCCATGTTATTAGCTTCCTCATCATTATACTTTTACGATTAAATGCTCTTCAGTCCACATTGCCTCAGACCCTGGGGACAGTATGTCTATTAATGTATATCTTAAAGAGGCATTTGCTGACTGGTGAAGAGTTTTGAATAGTTGATACCATTGCAAAGAAATAACTGTATGATAGGAACCGTACCAACTTGCTTTTCCTTTTCAGTGTAAGAAGGGTGGAATTCTGAGAAAAGCAAAAGTCTTTACTTTCTTGCCATGTTGCCTTCTTTTCTGAAATGTAGAAACAGGTGTCACCTCCAATCCATTTCCAGTTTACAGGGCACAGTGAACATGCTGGTCCTAGAATAGTAAGAAACCATCAGTCCCTTATAAATAACCAAAGGAAGAGTAGAGAAATGTACACTCATAGGCCTGGAAAGTCAAAGATACGTAGAGCTGAAATGTATATGGCACTTTATGGGCCATATCTACACTCATTTTTTTATTTTTTTATTTATTTTTTAATTTTTAATTTTTTTATTTTTTAGTTCATTATTTAATTTCATATAATATATAACACCCTTATTTAACTATATAAGACTTAACATACACTTTAGGCTGTGTGAACGATAGTTCTACTTACCGTTGTTCTTAATGTTCGTGTCACCCACTGAGCATAATCTCTCTTTTAGTCCTCGCAAGTTTTCATTATGTTCCACAGGTGCCTGAGAACCTCTGAGACCTGAAGTTTATAAAGATATTCTCCAGTCAGACAAAAAAAAGTTGTGATGATGCTGCATGATGTATGCATCATCATATTTTGCAAATTTACTTTTTGCAGCTATGTGTTTACATACAAATCTGATGCTACAGTGTCACATATGGTGAAGAAACTAACAGATGTGAAAACAATGGATAAAAAGATTCCCAAGTTTTAAATGTATTTTAATCACAGTTCCATTACAGGTCACTTGACAACCTAATAAAAAACTATAACAATGCAAAAGAATATGCTTAGCAAGGAGCATCTTGAACTAATCATGTTGTTCTTAAAGGAAGACTTTTGATACTTTAAAAAAACACCCTAAAACTCCTAAAGTTCTAAATATAATTCATGTTGAAAAAACCTTTAACTCTTGGTTAAACTTTTCTGAGGAAGGCAGGAGCTTTATATATATATATATATATATATATGTATATCAGGAGTACTTAGATATTAGCTTTTGGCAGTAAAGGGTCAGAATGACAATGTCCAGGTTCTGCAATAAGAAGTTACGTACAGTCATGTCACATGATAAAAGCTAATATAAAATATGAAGGTCTTCAATTCTTTTGCACATCTCAGGTAAGCTGGAATGACAGAGTGAAACAGACAGACAGTGAGATTTCCTCATGAATCTGAGTGCTAGAATATGTCCCTTTTTTAACATACTTATGTGAACTAATTTAAGATAGTAGTCTTCCAACACAAAAGATCTCCAAGTAAGGAGAAAAGAACTGCTGTTCCAGTAAAGTGGCTTGAACAACAAGAGAAGAGGAAAAGAGAAACATCAAACTGATTTATAAAAGTCAACATTAGAATTTCATAATTGAATTCTAATTAGTAAATATAAGAGTGATAGATGGATGAGGGTAGAATCCATTTCTCCCACTCTTTCAAAAATACACAACCTTGATTTCTATATCCTTGCTCTGGGCACAGGTCCAGAACTGCCTTTAAAAATACTTCCTCAAAGACCTATGCACCAAGCTGCAGTGTTTATTGCAGGCAAATAGGATGATGGGGAAGAACAGTGTATGTGAGGAGGTTGAATTATGACTGTCCTTTGTTGCAGTCTGTCTGCCACTTTTCTTCAGTGCAGTTATTCCTAAGGTGTTAATATGAATAAAGGAATACAGTAGGTTTCAGCACTTACCTAGGACTATCATTCCTGTGATGAGGGCCAGGCACAGTACAAACAAAGTGAAGATAGCTGGCAACCATACAGCAAAGGGAAGAGATCGCCCTGGGAGAAACCAAAAATTTACGTGATAGCAGGCACTCTGTTCAGTAACCCTCACAACCCTCCCCATTTCCAGGAAAAGCCATTTGTTGGCTTTCAAAGTATTGACCCTTCTTGGATATATTATATTTTAAGGATCAGCTCAAATAAAAGTTGTGAAGAACATGAAGCTCTCTGCAGTGCATCTGTTAAAGCGTTCTGTTTGAAATGAGTCACTGGAAGTATATAGTTAGAACAGGTAGGGGATTCCTTGCCTTTAGAAAATGATGAGACTATGAAAACTTGTAGTGATCCTATGGCTTAGAATTAGGTGATGTTCCCGCTCTCCCTGGCAATAATTTATTATTCTTCTGTGCCAGAATAGAGTAAGGAAGTATATCCATATCATCTTTCACTTTGCACAAATCCTTTCTACTCTCAGTGTACACAGTTCTCAGACTGTATGCTAGCTCTGGGTTGAAGTCTGGTTAAAGAAAATCCTGGAGTTGAAAACATCTACTGAAGTTATGCTGTATGCAAAAGTTCCTGAATGTTTCCATCAACAAATGGACATGGGAATGCAATATGACAGACCTTTCAGCACATGAAATATTTAACTCAGGACTGAAATACCTAGTTTAGCCCATATGGAGATATGGGAATTGAAGAAGAGAAATAATATGACGTGCATTCAGGCCCATTGTTACCTTACCCCTTCTGGCCTCAAAAGCTATTAATCATAAAAGCTTCCTAAAAATTTAAGGTTCAGATGACAAAACATGGAAGCGTTTTTTGTTTTGTTCTTTTTTTTTTTTTTTAGTCAGATTATCTTATCTCTGTAGCAATTTCCTGAAATAATATAAAACAATAAATAAAACTAATCACATTAGCACTGATTCCTATATTCCAGAGTTTGAACCCAAAGCCATCTGTCTTTTTCTACAGAAATTTAGGGCAAGTAACAGCAGTAGTTTCATTCTATGTATTTTCACATCCATGCACGCTTATTTTTATCGGACAAAACCATATAAATAGTGCACAGAAATAAACATTAAGCCTATAAATACATATTTTTCTCATTTACTTATCTGGACAAGAGAGATCATTCCTGTTGTCTACTATAGCACAGAAAGTTCAAGAACAGGTGTCAGTCATACCTTGGTTGATGTTCACAGACATATAGTGTCTGGATGGATGCTGTGACAGATGATTTAAATGCGAGTATCCGTCCTCTTCTGTGTTCATGTTCAGTATCTGAGAACTCATTCGTGGTTCAATAATGATCCTCTTAAAAGACAGACCAAATGTTTTGTGAAGGAGAAGCAAAGAGAAAAGCAGAAAGAAGGAAGAGAGAGGAGAATGAGTCACACTTCAAGTTTCCTGAGTCAAGTTATTCATATTCAAGTACTATGTGTGACTCCTCCTTTTCCTCCGTCAGGGGAAGGAATCCTCTCTTTCTGCTCAACACATCTCAGCTAGATTCTGCCTCCGCAGGTCTAGAGACACATAGAAATGACATGATCCCAGTCATTTTATGGCTTCATAGTATCACTCTTTTCCAGTGAGCCTTCATCTCCTTTGAACTTTTCACATTTTGAAACAGAACAATCAACAGGCTGATTTCAGTTCTGTGCCTTTTTCATTATTCATTGCTAAGGGCTACAAATCCAGGTGTTTGTATTCAATTCAGACCAAAATTCACCGCTGTAAATAGTAGCTGAAACTGTGTAATCACACAGGAAACACTGTCCAGAATCTAATGTCATCTTCTCAGAGGGAGAATTGGGAAATCACAATGTGGAAAAAGAAGACACAGAGAGCACTTAACAAATAAGCCTTTGTGGCAAAGGCTAACCACAGATCAGACAAAATTAGCAAGAGCATAGCTAGCAGAGCAAAGGAGGTGATGATTCTCTTCTCTTCAACAGTTGTGCCTATACAGCTGGAGTACTATGTCCAGCTTCAGGCACCCCAGGAAGAAAAAATTACAAAAACAAACAAACAAACAAAAAAAACCCTCTAAACCTCAGAAATACTAAAACTGGTCAAGGGGGTAGCCACAAAGATAATTAGGAATTGCAGCACACGATTTACAGGGATTTGTTCAGCCTGGAAAGAAGAAAGCTACTGACAAACTAATTGGAGTCACTGCATAAAGCGGGGTATAAAGGAGATGAAGCCAGACTCAGAAATATACAATGGAAGACAAGAAGCAATGGGAGTATATTATATGAAGGGGAATTCTGATCTGACATGGGGAAAAAAAAATCACATTGAGGTGGTCAAATATTGGAACTGGTGCTTGGAAAGGGTGTGGCAGCTTTGTCCTTGGAGATTTTCTGAGCTTGATTGGACAGAGGCTGGAGCAATCCGATCTCGTTTTGAAATTAGCTCTGCTGAGCAAGAGTTTAGAACAGATTCACTTCAGAACTCCCTTCCAAGCTAAATCTTTCCATGACTCCGTGATCTATAAGTATGAAGGGAAGACTCACTACAATTTTTAAGGTATAATGACCAAGGAAACAACAGTAGATCACTTGAAATAGCATCATCTGCCCCTCTTTCTTATAAATTAGAAAAATTTAGCAAGTGAGAAACAAAACAGTCTGGATACTACTTTATATTTCAACTTCTCTACATCATCCAACTACAGTAGGAGCCCATTCTTCTTTTTGCAAAGCTGTAGCTTACTGTTTGCTGGCGTACTGCACAGTGCTGCGCACTCCCTCCTTTATTCTCTGGAAGTTCCCCTGCCAGGAGAACATAGGATGTATTAAGGCCACGAAAGCCAAGTAAGAAAGTTCTGAACGGTTGGTGAAATTGCACCTTACCTGCTGCCTCAGGTATCTCAAATGAGTGCATGTTTATTTAATTTAACACAAAGCAATTGCAAATCCTGACCGAGTGAAGGCAGGAACAGAGTGAAGGACTTTTAAGGAAAGAAGATACTGTGGGAAAGACCAGTTCAAGTGACAGGAATCTGTAGGGTGACAGTGAGATGTTGTAATTTTAAACCTGTCACTACAGATGCATGAACCAGGACTGAAATCTGTGTCAAGGAGTCTGGGTACCCCCCAATAAAAGATGCATGGCAAAACTCTGGCGTCTTAAGTCTTAAGACTTTTGTCTTAAGTACCTTTGGGAGGAGCCTCTGGAAGTCAACTGGTTCAGCTTCTTATTCAAAGCTTTGCCAGCATCAAGCAATGGTAAAGTTGCTCAAGAAAGGACATGGGGCAGACTAGGAAAACACAGGTAATGAGTAATTGGCTGAGAGGCTGGTGTCAGGACAGGAACTTTGGGTTCTTTGACCATGGGGCAGTTTACTCAACCCCTGGCCTGTTGTAGATGGATGGAACTCACCTGTCTCAAAGCGGGAAATGAATCCTAGCACAGAAGCTAGCAGGACATGTCGAGAGAGCTTTAAGTTATCTATGATGGGGGGAAAGGGATAAAACAGGGCTCACCAGAGAAGAGCCTAGGGGAACAATACTGAAGCTGGGGGTGAGGCAGATGTCTCATCTGAAGTGCATCTACACCAATGCACGCAGCATGGGCAACAAACAGGAGGAGCTGGAAGCGATTGTGTGGAAGACTAACTATCCTAGTTGCTATAACTGAAACATGGTGGCATGACTCCCACGATTGGAGTACTGTGATGGACAGCTACAAGCTCTTCAGAAGGGATAGAAAAGGAAGGAAGGGTGGTGGTGTGGCTCTTTATATTAAAGAGTGTTTTGATGTTGAAGAGCTTGGGGTTGGGAGTGATAAAGTTGAGTGTCTATGGATAAGGATTGGTGGAAGGCCTGTAGGGGTGACATCTTGGTGGGGGTCTGTTATAGACCGCCTAATCAGGACAAAGAGATGGATTGCTCATTCTACGAGCAACTCACAGAAGTTGCATGATCACCAGCACTCGTTCTCATGGGAGACTTCAACTTCTCTGACATATGCTGGAAGTATAATACTGCACAGAGGAAGCAGTCCAGGAGGTTTCTAGAGTGTGTGGAAGATAGCTTCCTGACAGAGCTGGCACAAGAGCCTACCATGGAAGTTGCCCCACAAGACCTGCTCTTCACTAGCAGAGAAGGACTGGTGGGAGATGTGAAGGTTGGGGACTGTCTTCGTCAGAGCAACCATGAAATTGTAGAGTTTTCTATTCCTGGTGATGTCAGAAGGGTGACTAGCAAAACTGCTATCTTGAACTTTCGGAGGGTGGACTTTGACCTGTTCCGGACAGTTGTTGCAGGGGTACCTTGGGATTCACTCCTTAAGGACAAAGGAGTCCAGGAAGCCTGGATGCTCCTCAAGACAGAAATCTTAAAGGCCCAGGAGCAGGCTGTTCCTGAGTCCAGTAAGCCAGAGGGGAAGAAGACTGACATGGATGAACCAGGAACTTTTGTTGAGACTCTGGGAGAAAAAGAGAATCTACGTCCTCTGGAAGAAGGGACAGGCTACTAGAGGACACTACAAAGAAGTTGCTAAGATATGCAGGGAGGAAGTTAGAAAGGCAAAAGCCCAGCTTGAACTCAGAGTGGCCACTGCACTAAAAGAGAACAAGAAATCCTTTAACAAATATATTAAAAGTAAGAGAAGAACCAAGGGGAATTTCCATACTTTCCTTGGTGCAGCAGGGAATGTGATCACTAAGGATAAGGAAAAGGCTGAGGTTCTCAATGCCTTCTTGACATCTGTCTTTAATAGTCGGATCAGTTATCCCCAGGGTACTTTACGTCTTGACCTGGAAGTCCCTTTAGATTCAGGTAGAGAATCGCCCCCTGTGATTCAGGAAGAGACAGTTAGAGACCTGCTCCTCCATCTGGAATGTCACAAGTCCATGGGAGCAGAACATGGGACCAGATGTGCTCCACCCTACGGTGCTGAGGGAGCTGGTGGAGGTGATTGCCAAGTCGATTTCCACCATCTATCAGCATTCCTGGTTATCTGGAGAGGTCCCAGAGGACTGGAGCCTTGCCGATGTGACTCTATCTACAAGAAGGGCCATAAGGAGGATCCAGGGAACTACAGGGCTGTCAGCCTGACCTCAGTTCTAGGGAAAGTTACGTAGCAAATCATCTTTGGTGAGATCACATGGCACATGCATGGCATCCAGGGAATCAGGCTCAGCCAGCATGGGTTCATGAAAGGCAAGTCATGCTTGTCCAACCTCATCTCCTTCTATGACCGTGTGACCAGACTGGTAGATGAGGGAAAGGCTGTTGATGCAGTCTACCTGGACTTCAGCAAAGCCTTTGACACCATCTCCCACAGTATTCTCCTGGGGAAACTGGCTGCCCGTGGCCTGAACAGGTATACTTTTCTCTGGGTAAAGAACTGGCTGGAAGGCCATGCCCAGCGGGTAGTGATTAATGGAGTTAAGTCCAGTTGGCGTCCCGTTACAAGTGGTGTCCCCCAGGGGTCGGTAGTAGGGCTTATCTTGTTTAATATCTTTATTGATGACCTAGATGAGGGGATTGAGTGTACCCTCAGTAAGTTTGCAGATGACACCAAGTTGGGAGGTAGTGTCAATCTGTCTGAGGGTAGGGTGCCCCTTCACAGGGATTTGGATAGGCTGGACTGCTGGGCTCAGGCGAATGGGATGAGGTTCAACAAGGCCAAGTGCCAGGTTCTGCACCTGGGGCACAACAACCTCAAGCAGTGCTACAGGCTGGGAGATGAGTGGTTGGAAAGCTGCCAGGCAGAGAAGGACCTGGGAGTATTGGTTGATAGTCAGCTGAATATGAGCCAGCAGTGTGCTCAGGTGGCCAAGAAGACCAACAGCATCCTGGCTTGTATCAGAAACAGTGTGGCCAGCAGGTCTAGGGAAGTGATTGTCCCCCTGTACTCGGCTCTGGTGAGGCCGCACCTCGAGTACTGTGTTCAGTTTTGGGCCCCTCACTACAAGAAAGACATCAAGGACCTGAAATGTGTCCAGAGAAGGGCAACAAAGCTGGTGAGGGGTCAGGAGAACAAGTCTTATAAGGGGTGGCTGAGGGAGCTGGGATTGTTTAGTCTGGAAGAGGCTCAGGGGAGACCTCATTGCACTCTACAACTTCCTGAAGGGAGGTTGTGATGAGGGGGGGGTTGGCCTCTTCTCCCAGGTAACTAATGATAGGACTTGAGGAAATGGCCACAAGTTGTGCCTGGGGAGATTTAGATTAGATAGCAGGAAAAACATTTTCTCTCAAAGAGTGTTCAGGAACTGGAACGGCCTGCCCAGGGAGGTGGTGGAGTCACCGTCCCTCGTGGTGTTCAAGCGTCTGGACGAGGTGCTACGAGATGTGATTTAATAGCTTAGTGGATAGTATTAGTGATAGGAGGACAGCTGGACTAGATGATTTTGTAGGTACTTTCCCACCTTGTGTTTCTATGATTCTAAGGATTTGTCCAGTCAAATTCACAGAGTCTTCAAGAATGGAGATCTCCAAGACTTTCTGGATACCCATTCCTGTTTGGCCACATAGACTGTGAAGAATTTTCTCCTTATGTCTTATTAGGATTTCCCTTATTACAGTTTCTGTTAGTTGCCTCCAGTGCTCTAACCAGCACTGGCAGAAAGTAAGTATGAATCTGGGGGGAAAAGACAGAGGTGCTGTTGGCTTTCTTTGTCACCTGAGCACACTGCTGGCTCACATTCAACTAGCTATTGACCAATACACTGGGTCCTTTTCTGCCAGGCAGCTTTCCAGCCACTCATCTCCCAGCCTGTAACGCTGCTTGGGGTTGTTGTGCCCCAAATGCGGGACTCAGCACTTGGCCTTGTTGAACTTCATACAGTTGGCCTTGGCCCATCACTCCAGCCTATCCAGATCCCTGTGCAGAGCCTTCCTACCCTGGAGCAGATCAACGCTTACACCTAACGTGGTGTCATCTGCAAAATTACTGACAGTGCACTTGATCCCCTCGTTCAGATCACTGACAAAGATATTGAAGAGAACTGGCCCCAATACTGAGCCCTGGGGGACACCACTAGTGACTGGTCTCCATCTGGATTTAGCTCTATTCACCGTGACTCTTCAGGTCAGGTCACCCAGCCAGTTATTAACCCAACAAAGCGTACACCCGTCCAAGACTTGAGCAGCCAGCTTTTTCAGGAGACTGCCATTGGAAATGGTTTCAAAAGCCTTACTGAAATCTAGGTACCACATCCACAGCCTATCTGTCATCCACTGAGCGCATCACTTTGTTGTAGAAGTAGACCAGGTTCATTGCTCAGGACCTGACTTTTATAAACCCATGCTGACTGGGCCTGATCACCTGGTTGTCCTATAACTGCTGTGTGATGGCACTCAAGATCATCTGCCCCATGAGATTTCCCAGTACCAAGGTCAGACTGACAGTCCTGTAGCTTTCCAGATCCTCCTTCTGGCCCTTCTTGTAGATAGGTGTCACATTTGCTAGCCACCAGTTAACTGGGATCTCCCCTGATAGCCAGGTCTGCTGATAAATAGTGGAAGTCAACTTGGCAAGCACTTCCACCAGCTCCCTCAGTACCCTCGGGTGGATCCAGTCTGTCCTCATAGACTTGTGTACATCTAAGTGGAGTAGCAGTTTGCTAACCATTTCCTCGTGGAATATGAGGGCTTCGTTCCACTCCTTGTCCCCACCTACTGGCTCCCTATCTACCAGATGAAACATTGTACCTCACTTTCAGGCATGCACTTCCTATTGCAATAGTAAGGAATTCTAGTTAGTTCGGCTGGTAGCTTGGTAGCTCATAAAACAGAATCACAGAACAGAACCATCTTGAAAACCTCTAGTACCCATAAATTAGGACTTGGCTCTACTGAATATTGTGAATTTATTTAGTTTACAAACATCTTTCAGCACATTAGGTAGAGGGATTTTTATTTTTTAACTAAGGAACTACTTCAGTCTTTGAGATCATTTTCAAATTAAATAATAAACATTAATGACATAGCATTTTTTTTTCATTTATTTTAGGGAAAGTTTCCAAGTACTAAGGCATATACAAACAAACAAACATACATACAAGGTGTATATACATATATATACAAGGAAAGTTTGCATATGTGATACTAAACAGATGTCTATTTCCATAAACAGAACTTCAAAGAAGTCATGCAACAAAACTCCACTGAGAAATCTGGAGATTTCATTTTATTCTAGGAAGTATGACAAGTACTTTGATAATACATGTCATGTAGTATGTTCCTTGGGCTCCAGAGATCCCAAACAATGTAGATACAACAGAAGAACATAAGTAAAATTTGTGGCGATAGATTGCACATTAGCTTGAGCTCTCATTGAATGTAGCTCTGAATGGAGCATGTCATTGCTATCCTTGCTGTTTTTTGTATAACAATTTTTTTTTTGTATAGCAATTTTTGTATAGCAATTATATTTACGATAGCACTGAAATTATATTTGGGTAATATTTTATTCTCACTATGACATTTGGCTCTACTTTTCAAAGAGATTGCTTCCAGGGATTCCCTGTACTCTACTAACAAATGTCCTTTTGTTTCTATAAATATCAGTACACATGCAAAGAGAATTTTATGGGTAAATAGACACTTGTGTTCTTTCTCTATTCCTATATCTCAAAAAGGGGAAGAGCTGGAAGAACAGATTTAGGAATGAGGGCTTGACTAGGCAAAATGGTAAAAAAAAGGTTTATGGGTGTACTAGTTAGTATGTACAGTAATTCAGTGGGTAAAATCATCAAGAATGTAGTTGGAGTGGTTTATGACTAGCAGGTGTAAAATGCTGAGGAAAGAAGAAATTCTGAGTGAGGCTTAAGAAATATAAAGATCTAAGAGAATGTGTGGTTGACCTTCTAGACAGTCATGCAAGTATCATTTCTTGACTGTAGCTAACTCTCTAAAAGTAACTCCTATGTTTTTAGCTTTTAGCTTGTAGATTTTTTCTCTCATTCATAAGCCTAGGAGATAAAATGCAGGCAAAGAGAAAGTTTTGTCTCTACCAATCTATCTATTTGAATCACCATTCTGAGAAAGCTGTATGATAAACAAACTAAAATAAAAATACATTTAAAACATCTGGTTCCTAGAAATGATATATAGCAGTGACAGAACCTGCATCCCTACTTGCAGTGCTTCTTCAGGCAAAATGAATAGCACCTTTCTCACAGATCCAGAATTGCTTTGTCAAACAGGAGTTACTGGCATAAATAATCCGTCCATATAAGGAAGCGCAGAAGATGTGTTCATATAACACTGTCCTAGAAAATTAAAAGATATGGATTAATAATGTCCTACTGACATCATGTACTGTATATCTCTATATTTGGATTTGTAGTCATAATGATTTGCCACTGGAATGTAGAGTTATTTCTCCTTTGGAGCTATTTTATTTCTACTATGTTGCCTTTTGGGGTCCAGGGCGTGTGACTGAGCTATAGTTTGTTACCCATTTTTCCTTACACAGGACAGGAATTTGTAGTCCTATAGCAGATTAAATGATATCCATGTTCCTTCATCACTGCACATGTGGCAAACATGGGAAAAAGGAATCATAAATGTCATGGAGTTTACTGGAGCCCAGAGGAGAGAACCACGCTGGTCTTAAGTTACGAAGGCTTACCAAGTTTTGGCTTCTCTTGAAAGAGCTGTTCCATCTTCCCAGTACCAGCCATTCCTTTCAGAGATGTATGATAATCCAACCCAATAAAACTGTGAATCCTGTGGCAGAGAGACCTGTAGCAATGGGAAGATCATCACAATAATATTTCAAAAATAATACCCAAGCTGTATATCTTCCAGCTGAGAAGGTTCTGCAGCCAAAGGAGACAACTCTTACTCAATAGGTAACTGTTTCTATGCTTGTTTTCCATGAAACAGTGCTGACTGCTCTGATTATAGAATCATTCAAATATCAGTTATTGAACTGTGTCAAGACAAATGTACCCCGGATCTGCAAAAGAACTGTTTTTATAAAGAAAAAAAATGTTTTGTCTCGCCTGCATTTAGGTATCTACACTGCCTTTATGTATCTACAGTTTGGATATAGACATGGGAACACTGTCAAGGCCCCAGTTAAGGTCTGCAAAGATATGGCCAACAGAGCCAGTGGAGCTTGAGATATGACTCATCTCATGCAGTGGGAGTGGTACAAAATAGTGACTGTATTGTAGATCTCCCACTGTCTGCAATGGAGCCTAAGAAAGTAGCTTTGAAGTTGCAGACCACTTACAATATAGATGCCTGATGTTAGGTGAGATGAATCCCAGCCTAGAGGGCAGATTCTGGTGCCTAAACATAGGCCTTTAACACCATTTGAGATAGCTTAAAATTTCAAGTTTTCACATATGGCTGATAGACAAGACCCAGAACCTGTGTCTTTATGAAGCACTACTTGAATGTGAAAGAGGACAATGCAGGTCATCTCAGATTGCACTAGACACCTATGCCTAAGAGCCTGGATCATTCCCTACATGTCCAAGTACTACCTAAGAGGTTCCTCATCATCTTAGCCTGTTCAGATCCTCCATATACTCTGCTACTGCTTATTAGCATGTTTAGGGACTCATTCAAAATCTAAAATCTACAGGTGGCTTAACCTGGGCTAGCTTCAGTCTGACTCCAGTTGCATATACCAAACATGGAAGAAAAAGCAAACACCTAGACGTCTGAGATCCAATGACCCAGGGATTTATATTTCATACCAAAATTATCTCGTGAACTCAGTGTTGAAGGTGTGGTGTTCAGGTGTTGCTCAGCAGTGTGAACCAGGATTCTGAGCTCAGGATCACAGAATCATAGAGTCACTTAGGCTGGAAAAGATCTTTAAGATCATCAAGCCCAATCATCACCTAACACTACCAAGTCCACCACTAAAACATGTCTCTAAGCACCCCAACCACGTCTCTTAAATACCTCTAGAGATGGCGACTCCACTACATCCCTAGGCAGCCAGTTCCAATGCCTAACCACTCTTTCTGTGAAGAGATTTATCCTGATAGCCAATATAAACCTTCCCTGGTGCAATCTGAGACTGTTTCCTCACATCTTGTCCCTTGTCACCTGAGGAAAGAGACCAACATCCTCCTTGCTGCAACCTCCTTCCAGGTAGTTGTAAAGAGGGACAAGGTCATTCCTCAGCTTTTTTTTTTCTTTTTTTTTTTTTTCCAGACTAAATAGCACCAGTGTCTTCAGACACTCCTTATAGAAAACTCCTGTTTTCTAGCCCTTTCACCAGCTTTGCAGTTCTTCAGTGTTGGTAGACTCAGTTATAAACCACTTCTCCACTTTTGTGTCTACCTATCTGATTTTCATTAAAAAAAAATTCAAATGGGCAACCTTTATGCTTTAAAATAAAAGAGAATTGAGAACCCCCATCTGAAACTGACTCCATATGGAAAAAAGAAGAATTTTCAGGGAACCGTCTTTCCTTTTAAAAGTTTTAGGTAGCAAAAAGCAAATAAGGAGGTTTGGACTTTGTATAAGCTTAATAGCTGATGAAACAGAAGTTCCCAGGTATATGTGTACAATAAGTGAAAATATGGTCCTGCCAACAAATCACAGATTTTTAATTAGGTAGCAAATATAAATAAATAAATAAGATTACTCAAAACTGTTAACTCCCTAAATCTTATTTAGTCATAATATAATCCTCTTCAGTCTAGCCTTTCTGCCATCGTTAATGTCAATCTATGAAGGGTGTAACACAAGGACAAAACCCAACCTGTTTACTGTCACTTTGCACAGCACCATGGTGAAAGACAGCATGAATGACAGCACAATGGTTAATCGGCCATTCTAGATCAGGTGTAGATGTGGTTTTGATGCTAGGAGCCCTCAGAAATAAAACTTATGGAGAAAGATAACAGAAGTATGTATTTTGCATGCTGGGAGTCCCCTCCAAGCTGCTATAATGCAATTTGTTTTCTCTGTGAAAACCTAGAGGTAATTAAGGTATTTTATAAAATGTTTTATTTTATTCTTCATAACACACAATTTAGAAATTGTTTCAAGACATGAAAATCCTGTAGCTTGCAGGAAGACCACTTGACACAGGGAAAAACAAATGAAGGCACTGTAAATGACCAAACCATTTTCTGCACGCCACATTTCTTGAAGTTAAAACACACTTGATGTAAAGGAATATATGAGGTTAAGGCTGTACCATCTTTGCTTTTTCTTTCAGCACAAGAAGAGTAGAGTTTCTAGAGGAACAGAACTCCTGGCTTTCCTTCCATGTTTTCTTCTGCTTTGAAATGTAGAAGCAGCTGTCAGCTCCACTGCTTTGCCAGCTTGCTGGACAGAGAGCACATTTTGTTTCTAAAAGTCAGAGAAAGAGTATTATGCAGATCTGCAAGGAATACTAGGATTTTAACTGATGGTTTGTCTGGGAAAAGAAGATTAAGAGTAGCCACGAATCACCTGAGCTTCTGGGGGGCCTGTGAGAGATGAGTTATTTTGAATGTTAACATACACATATCCACATCTCAAATACTATCAGAGTTAATAGCAAACAGTAGGTGATCAGGTTATTTTCCCTGTGATTGTATAGTCTCTCAGGCAATGGGCTCTCAAAGGAGATGATTTGGGTTTATTTATATAACCACTTTTACCATTGTTCTCTTTCCCTTCAGAACACAATGCTTCCCTCATTTCCTGCAGCTTCTTTCCTTCTGCAGAATCCTTGGGAACCTGAAAAACTGAAGTGAATGAAAATTCTTATCAGAGTACTTTCTTTAAAGAGTTTTAAATTGTAGCTTTGGGCATTCTTTTACTATCTGTTTGTTTCATTTGCAAGTTGATTTGTGTGTGTACATCATCTTCATTTCATTCCTTTGGGGAGAGGAGAGGAGAGGAGAGGAGAGGAGAGGAGAGGAGAGGAGAGGAGAGGAGAGGAGAGGAGAGGAGAGGAGAGGAGAGGAGAGGAGAGGAGAGGAGAGGAGAGGAGAGGAGAGGAGAGGAGAGGAGAGGAGAGGAGAGGAGAGGAGAGGAGAGGAGAGGAGAGGAGAGGAGAGGAGAGGAGAGGAGAGGAGAGGAGAGGAGAGGAGAGGAGAGGAGAGGAGAGGAGAGGAGAGGAGAGGAGAGGACACTTTCAGCCAAATGCAAATTTATTACATATGCATTTAATAACTGTCCACAACTACCTGAAGAACGCTTACAAAGAGGGAGCAAAACTGCCCTGGACAACAGAAAGTGATATAACAATGGGCAACGACTGCCACAAATTGAGATTTGGTCTATTCAGGTTGGACACTAGGAAAAGTTCTTCACCACAAGTGTGGTTCAGCAGTAGAAAAGGAAGTGGTAACATCTCCACTCTCAGAGTTTTTCCAAAGTAATATAGACAAAGCTACAGATTATATTATCTAGGGTTACTGATAGTCCAACTGCCTCTAAGCTAACACTTCTGTGATGCTACAGAACACCCTGAGTGTCCTAGGCATTTGCAACTGTTTCCCTCCCCCTGAAAAGAAGCTGGAGACTCTATCTCTGCTTCCATAAGCGATGTGGCTTCACCTTCAATTGTTAATTGAAATGTTTCTACGGAAAATCTGTTGTAATCTTTGGGCAAATTCACCAGTCCCTATACTTTGATACATAGATTACATCATAAAATTGTCATTCCTGAAAAAAAACAACAACCTGCAATCCAAGAAAGAGGGAATGATAACTGAAATATTCCAGTAACAGTCACAGGGGGTCACTATTACCCAGCGTAGCCGAGAGGATGAATCTTCTAGCTATGAACACTGGGAATCTGAGAAAGGGTGCAGTCTTTTACTCCTCGTTTACTCCTTTAAATGCAGTTTCAGCTGTTAGTATGGGAGTATTGTTGCAACTGGAAGCTTTTCTGGAGGACAGTGTGGATGGGGTAAAGATTGTAAATGCAGATCAAGGTTATCTGGAGTGACTTGTGCAGATGCACAGTGGAGAGGAGATTTGATAGGAAATTGCTGTTCTTGCCATACTATTTCCACAGGTCTTTGCAGGAATGGTCAACAGGGGCAGATGAAGTAGTAGTACTGCTGGGATTCACTCCCATAATAGTACCCCAGGACAGCACAGTACTTACACAGGAACAGCAAGGCCACCAGCCCCATGAGCAACACCAGGCTCAAAATGAAGAAAGCAAAAGCCACTGGCCACCTTTTGGCAGATGAGGCAGAGACTCCTGGAACAACAACAACAAAAACACATTTAGCAACAAAAAGAACAGTTCTCACCACCACACAGTGATATTGCCTCCTCTCTGACATAACCACTTCATATTTATCTCTTCTGCAGAGCTTCTTTTTTACTTATTGCAAAGTTTTTATTATCACTGTCCTGAATTTCCAGGAATTTTTTATTTGTTTTGAGAAATATTAGTCTACCCACTGAGAATATTTATTAACTGAGGCTCTAATGCTTCAAGGCAAAACCTTGTATCATGAGGAAGGAGACCAGACTAGATTTTGCAGTTCCCACAGTCCTGGAAAGAATGAAACAAGCTCTAAGTCTCTCCACCTCAAATGGGAAAAAAACAAAAAAAAACAAAACAACAAAAAAAAAAACAACAACCAACCAACAAACAAACAAAAAAACACAACAACATATAGTGTTGGATATAAAATTAATTTGGGGCACTGTTATTGAAATTTCTAAATATTTGCAATGTTTCAGCCTTAAACTGTGCATCTTTCTTCAGGCTCTTTCTTCAGATTTCTATTAGGGTTCCATGTCTCACCAATAATATAGTCCTCCAGAAATTCACAGCTGACTCTCTCCCGATTAAAATATTTTCACATATGTTTATAATTCTTTTGGGAAGTGGTGCTCTGCAGTTTTCTATAATACTCTTCCCAATCTGTTCGCTAGTGTTCAGGCTGCATATATCAACAGTTATTATTTGAGACCAGTGTATCAGAGCAAGCACGTCCAGAGAAAAAGCCTTTTGTAAGGTGAGAAGAATTAACCTCCAGAGGTGCACAGATGTCCGTAACTCAGACGTACATAGCAAAAGTTGAGGGAGATTGCCCTAACCCTCATTGATCAATGCAATTTCAAAAGACCACAGATGACACTGCATTGCAGACTGATGTGCTGCAGGGTAGACCTGCCATTTCTAGGGTCTTAGACATGTTAGAAATTAGCTGTAAGTGTAGCAGAGCTCAGGAAAGACCAACATCAAGTCCTGTACCTCTAACAGTGCAACTCCATGCACCAGTACAGGTGGAAGACTGACAGGCTAAAAAGCAGTTGTGCTGAAAAGGACTTCAGGGTCCTGGTGGACAAGGTGAATGTGAGCCATCACTGTGTCCTTGTATCAGTGAGAGCTGACCAGCACTGGGCTCTATTGGCAAGACTGTAGCCAGTACGTTGAGTGAAGTGGTTGCTGGTCTACTTGGCATGAAGCCACATCTGGAACACTGTGTCCAAAGAGGAGCTTCCCAGCTCAAGGGAGCTGTCAGCTCACTGTAGAGAGTCCAGCAGAGGACCATCAAGATGGTCAAAATAGGTGGCTGAAGTACCTGGGCTTGTTTAACCTGGTGAAAAGGATGCTAAGGGTGGACCTAATTTCAGTCCTCCACTCCCTAAAAGGGCTTTATAAATGGAGCTAGACTCAACTCAGAAGTCTAGAGGAAGGGTATAATACAGCAGTCACAAGATGCATTAGGAAAACTTCTGCTTAGATATGAGGAAAAAAAATATTCTCCTTCAGCACTTGGAACAAATGCCCAGAGATACTGTGAGATCTCCATCCCTGGAGGTTTCCAAAACTCAAGTGGACAACACCCTGAGCAACTTAATCAGACATTACAGCTAGTCCATTCAAAAAGCAAATAGTGAGAGGTGAGCTATATAGGTCCCTCCTAAACTAACTTGTGCATAGGTCTATCTACTTTACATGTCCTTCATGCGCATTGAGAAGCCATTTAAGAGTTTCCTGAGCTTGCCACCTCATTTCTTTCCAGGAAACTCTGCCTTTATACCTGACTTCCTAATATTCATCCTTAGTTTTCTGTCTCCTGCTTGTTAACAGCTTCTCCATCCTCCTTTTCAAGCAATCATTCTCAGTGGATAGCCCTAGATCTTTTCCAAACAGTATCAGATTGATATTAGTTTAGTCTTTGACTACTCTACTCTACTCCTAAATAGCATCAATAATACTTATTTCACACATAAGCCTGCTGGTTAAATTCTGAGCAACAGCAACTGTGTTCAAGCTCACCTTTTTATGGGCTCAGATATTTCATAGGCACAATTCACTACCTTAGTTAACTCTCAATCTGGTTATAGAAACATTTTGAGCATAAATAAATAAAAATAACCCCCCATAAGAGATTACATTCGCTATTAGGCCTTATAAACAGGGTAGTTTTAGAATTCCAATGGCTGAGGAAACTGCTTCAATTTCCAAAGACTGCATTATCTGATAAAACTATAGTGCCTTCCTCTCTTGCAGTGCCCTGCTGTTATAAATGAGTTGTAACAAAAAAAACCAAAAACACCACAAACAAACAAACAAAAAACCTATATAAAGGTAAAATTTGTCTTCTGTATTAAAGCAAATAGGAAAAAAATAATAACTGTAGTATATATAGATCTCAAAGACTTCAGAAAAAATATCTTCTATGATCAGACACTACAGCACACAAGACTTCATTATTATTCTCTGTGCTGTTTCTATGAGCTTTAATTAAGAGTAGACTATGTAAATTCAGGTTACATTCTGACTTAGATAGAAAAATAATTTTCATCTGTACTTACTGTCTACTGTACCACAACTGACTGGAGCATTAAATGCAGGATATTTGTTGCTGTTTGAATATCCACGAGTAATAACTGAAGCTGGGGGTCGTAAATTTAATGTGGTGTAGCCTTCCTCATCCTCCATCTCCAGCTTGTCACACTTTTTTCTGGCAACAGCAGTACTTGGGAGATGGGGCACTCTGCAGCAAGACCAAAGCTGGAGCAATGGGAATGGTTTACATTTCAGCATTTTCAGTGAAACCACGAAGGAAGCTGGCTCTGTTCTGATTACTGTGTCATAGTGAAAGTGTAACACATTGAAAGCATGTTAAGAAGATACAATTACTCTGTCAAGGATGGGTAGTAATTTCTTCTTGAACATGAAGACCAGGAGTCTTGGTTCCTGACTGGAGCCTAAGACTGTTTACCTCAACTACCCATCTGATCTGATCCTGCAAATACAGCAAACATTAGGATTTTCTACCTCCTTGAAATACAATGCTCTCAAAATAGTTGCTATTTCAAGTTATGGTGTGAGAGATAACTGTTTAAGCATCAGAGCACAAATACAGCACAAGAGCTGCATTGAGAGCAATAGGTTGCATTTCCAAATGCTATTAAGAAAGAAATGAAAAATGAAATTATTTTGAAAACTTTCACTGAAATAAATGCTACAAATACAGTCAATGGTACTCCAAGCCATGCTCCTCTAACTTCCATGTGCATATTTAGACTGGGATCTAGTTAGGAAGATCCAGAAAGAGAACCATTAGGGGAAAATCCTAATCTCTGAATCTGAAAAAAATAATCAAATCAGATTTAGAAGGCAAGTAACAAGTGGAGAGGATGAGAGTACCTGATTTATCAAGAAAGGCTAACAGGGATCTCCATGTATCTTGGCACTGAATTCTGAGTGACTATGACAGATGATGTTTGCTTTTTTATGTTAAGAAGGGCTGTGAGCAGGCAAGTAGGAAGTCTGCAAGTTAATACATATACATCCTGGGAGGTGTGCAGTCAATTCTGTGGGATATTTTATAAGAAAAGAGCTTTGCTCCTCCCCAGACACAACAGAGCAATATGTGGAGCTGAGAAGCATATTTCAGGAGCAGGGGTTTCTCTTCTGAGGGGTGAGAGACTGCCAAGTGGAAAGAGCTTAATAGAAACCCTTTAGCAGAAAAGGAAGTGAGTGATACAGCACTGAGATGGAAGGAAGGAAGGAAGGAATGAAAGAAGGAAGGAAGAGAGAGAGAGAGAGAGAAAGAAAGAAAAAGAAAAAGAAAAAAGAAAAAAGAAAAAGAAAAAGAAAAAGAAAAAGAAAAAGAAAAAGAAAAAGAAAAAGAAAAAGAAAAAGAAAAAGAAAAAGAAAAAGAAAAAGAAAAAGAAAAAGAAAAAGAAAAAGAAAAAGAAAAAGAAAAAGAAAAAGAAAAAGAAAAAGAAAAAGAAAAAGAAAAAGAAAAAGAAAAAGAAAAAGAAAAAGAAAAAGAAAAAGAAAAAGAAAAAGAAAAAGAAAAAGAAAAAGAAAAAGAAAAAGAAAAAGAAAAAGAAAAAGAAAAAGAAAGAAAAAGAGAAAGAAAGAAAGAAAGGAAGAAAGGAAGAAAGGAAGAAAGGAAGAAAGAAAAAGGAAGAAAGAAAGGAAGGAAGGAAGGAAGGAAGGAAGGAAGGAAGGAAGGAAGGAAGGAAGGAAGGAAGGAAGGAAGGAAGAGAGAAAAAGAGAAAGAGAGAGAGAGAGAGAGAAAGAAAGAAAGAAAGAAAGAAAGAGAAAAAGAAAAAGAAAAAGGAAGAAAGGAAGAAGAAAAAAAGGAAGGAAGGAAGGAAGGAAGGAATGAAGGAAGGAAGGACGGACGGATGGACGAGAGAGAGAGAAAGAGAGAAAGAGAAAGAGAGAGAGAGAGAGAGAAAGAAAGAAAGAAAGAAAGAAAGAAAGAAAAAGAGAAAGAGAAAGGAAGGAAGGGAGGAAGGGAGGAAGGGAGGAAGGGAGGAAGGAAGGAAGAGAGAGAGAGAGAAAGAAAGAAAGTTCAAAGTGTGGAAGAGAGAAGAAAAACTGAGCTGACAGGATGGTGAAACCAGGAGCTTGACACGATTGATATGGCCACTCGGCCTGGGTCAGAGAAAGGCAAGGCAACAATGAGGATCTCTCTGCTGTTGCAGGGTATGCAGAGGTCAGAGTGCAGAAATGGCTTATCCATCCTCACTCTCTATCTCGAGTCATTTGCCTTTTTCCAGTGCTGAGCTGTAGTCCTTAAACATCTTCAGACAGTGACTGACTCTCTGTAACAGAGCAATTGCCCAGACATGGTGATTCATGTTGTGGTGACATGGTGAGTCAGAAGGAAAATGCAAGAGAGGAATTTCTGTGGTAGCTGTTCCTGTTCCTGTGTAAATTTCAGAGTTTCCTGTTTGCAAAATAACAACAGAATGGAAATACACTATAATGACTGAGCTGTTCTTACTATCTTCTTGTGCAGATGGCAGATTTTTTCAGAACAGAAATACTTCTGGCTGCATGTATAGCTTGAGTTATGTTATCCATATGCAAAGAGAAGGTGTGAGGGAAAAGCTGGGAGTAAAGGATATTTCCAATTGGTTTTCCTATACAGGCAAATACAAAAGGTGTAGCATTCAGTGTGTATTCATGATGCCTTCATAATACCTCATGAGTGCCTCATACTAAATATGGTGCAAAAATACTTGTGCATCAGCCCTGAAAATTTTGTTTTGGCACCTTAGTGTCAAGGGCTTTTCTGCAGATAACTGGGAGTCAAATATGTCTATGCTACTGCATTAGGCCGCAGTTTTCTGTGACTAACCTCTTCAGTCTTTACAACAACTTCTCAAGCACTAAATGAAAATCCTTTGCAATAACTTTTCTCTCATATGATTTTCAGGAGGGAAAACAGGATGTAAAAGGCATTTTCCTGTATTATTTTCATAGATCTGAATTCAATAAGCAGCCTGATGAATTATTATTTTTATTATTGTTATTACAGAGTCACCCTTTAAAATAGATTCTGCTGCAAGAATAGAAGTAACAGTTTGTAACAAAGGCAATATGATGAGGCTTCGCCATCACTCTGTCCATTTAATGATCCAGGAAGGCAAAATTTCTTGTTTCTTCAGAATAAAATGACAAGGAAGATAGATTAAGACAAGAAGTTTTGGTCTACATTTGAACATAACAGATGTGTAAAAGTTATCAGAACAAAATGTCTCTATTAACTAGAATGTGACCTTGCAAATTGCAATAGCTAGAGTTTATCACTTGGGAGGCAGGGGGAGTAGATTTTAGAAAAGTGAAACACACCGCTGTGTACAACTGATTCAAAAATGCCATCACAACCAATACATAATCAGCAAATTTCTAATATCTCTCCCTCTGTAAGCAAAACTTTCTTTTAATGTAAAATACAGTCAGACAATGCACCTTTAAATCCTACAATGTTTCACCACCACCAGGATGTGTCCTTTGCCATCTTCAGCCTTGCTGGACTAGATTTTTCACTTCAGTACTGTGAACAACTGCAGTAAATGGTAGGACACTGCCTTCCCTCCTTCTTCTCTGGAGTGTTTTTGTTTGTTTGTTTGTTTGTTTGTTGATTGTTTGGGTGTTTTAGTTATTGTTTTTTGGAAAGAAAAAGCTAGCTGCTTCTGTTTTAGTACACTAGTGCACTGTGAAACTACTCTAATCCCAGCTGCCTTTGCAGTAACAGATACAGTTCCTGCACCACAGAGTGGTTTTGGACAAGAAGTAAGGTCACCTGAAAGACCAAGGCCACAGAAAGGTACGATGTAGCCTTGTGGCTTCCTATTGTGTGGACAGCTGTCAATCTGAGCTCATGTCTGTCTTCAACAAACTTTCAAAAAAAAAAAAAAACAGGATTCACCCATCTGCTCTTAGGTCTATCTCACAAACGAAGAAACATCCTAGAAACACCTTTTCTGTTACCTTGCAGTAACTCTGTTGTTAGAGAAAACAAGATCAGACTTATTTGTTTATTTATTTATTTGTGGCGAATTATTTATGCCAAAAGGCCCTTCATTAGCAAGAGAGGATATGGCATGCTCAGGACACCTTCCATGTCAGATTTCTCATATATCTAATATAAACACCAAGAGACTCTCTGGGAAGTCACTGGGCAGAAGATCTGCATTTTCACTGCAAAAGACAGGAACAGGTACAAAACAAATTGAAAGGAACGGCTATGAAATGTTACCACAGAGATGTGAATGATGAGTTACCATTATTCATATTGTTCAAGAACACCCTGGCCCACCTTTTGAGAATAATTGTTTGTGTGTTGTATATTCCATCCTAGTAGTGTATTAAAGCAGTCAGACCAACAAGACCTCAGAAGCGTGTCCTGAATGGAAGCATTTAATCTTCATCATTTGTGTTATGTTACAACTACACGGTTATGAACCAACAAGTGGTATTAGGGCTGTTATCAGTGGATGGTGGTAGGAGCAATATCTTTATACATTTGCCTTGATACTGTTTTTTTTTTTTTGCTCTTGGGCAACCACTTTTGCCCATTTTGTCCATCACTGATGTTGGCTAAAACGGAGTAATAGTTTGGCCATTTTGGAACTGGAACAACAGGCATGGATTGCTCCTGGAGCCCATCACCATAAGTGTTTCCTTAGTGTGAAGACATTTTTACATGTGTCTGAAAGAGAATGAAAATGGGAAAATGTATTAGGTCTGACCCAACATATTTAAATTCTCATGTGATAAATTAGAAAAAAAAAAATCAGCCATGTCGAACATCTTCTAAATATAAATATTCTCATAATCCTCTTGATCTGACAAGCCATTCCTCTTGCTGGTTGTTGTTACGTCGCTGCAATTGGATGGCAGGCTTTTCACAGACATAGTAATTAATTTCATCACATCGATGGCTGTATATGACACGATTGTAAATATATCCGCAGAAGTGGGGAAGTTGTAAATTATTTGTCCTAGGATGGAAAAATCTTTATTATTTCATCTCACCTCATTCAAATTGTACATTCTCACACTTTTCAGAGAGAGCCATCTTTGCAAGAAGTCCTCATTTATCTTTCACAAAGAATACATAACCCTAACAAAGAAACAAAGAGTTTAGCAACATAATGCAACAACACCTAGGAGGCTGGGCTTGTCCTGAATATGCCTACAAACACTCCTAGCAGACTGTAAGGCTGGATTCCAAACCTTCGCTGTACCTGACAGTAAGAAACACTAACTGCTGGGTACTGAGTGTAGAGTATCAGTTAAGAGAACACTGTCCAATAATGAAAATTGGCAAAGCAGGCTGGAAAGCAAGAAGAAAAATATATTGTATTTCTGAAATAATATGTTAAAAAGAAGTGAAGTGATTCTAGAAAATAAATGGTGCCTTATCTTAAAATAAAATAAAATAAAATAAAATAAAATAAAATAAAATAAAATAAAATAAAATAAAATAAAATAAAAAGCACAAAGCAAAACACTTTTCTCTCGGAGTTTTTTCCATGTGTCCTCACTGAAACAAGATGTCAAATACAAGAGAAATGTATGACATTTATGGTCAGTCTGAAACTAAATTGTGAATAGAAACTTCCAGGCACCTTTTTTCCCGCCAGCACTAGTGCCTAGATCAGCCTAGAATCAGTCCTGGGTGAGGCTAAGAAAAGTCTGAAATGGAAAAGGAAGACCCAGAATACACAAAAAGTTGCATAGAAGCTGTCTATCCTATGTTTTTTTTGATGTTAGAAGAAGTGGGAGTAGCATATGGGTGAGGACCAAATTTATGTACTGCATTATTAAAACTTACCAAGACTTTTGTTCTTCTGTAACAGTTGTGTTGTCTGCCCAGAACCAGCCTTGCTTTTCAGCTCTAAATGATAATCCAAGCCAGAATGTTTTTCTAGGAATTTTTTTAACCATTTCCTATGCAAAGTAAGAATAATTCAAAATAGATATTCAAGACATTGTCACAGAAGTTGCAAGCATTGATGGAAACTGCTCAAAGAACATAAAAAAAAAAATATTGCTAACCTATCATGACCACTTCTGCTCTTAAAGGAAAGGTCTACTGTCCAAAGAGAGATGATAGGAGAGCTACTTTTAATCACAAAGATACACTTACAATCCTGAAGGACAATGTCACCCTTATCTACCTGATTTAAACCCTTTGAGAGAAACACTGGATCATTGTTCTCCCTTTTAATTATGCATCATTCCTCCCCTTTTACTTTGCCCTTAGCATTTTTCATCAGTGAAAAGAAAGCTGCTCCAAGGAACCATTGGGTTTGATTTGTGAAACATTTACATGTGGCTGCATCATCATTTACTTGTTTCCAAAAGCTGAAACATGACAAGTAGAGGAGGTTTTACAGTTAGGCAGTTAGTGATATTCCCTTCTTAAAAAATTCTCTTACCAGAACAGGTAAGAAGATAAACTGAAATGATGCTGACTTTCTCCCTCCTACTTGAGGGAAATCTCTGAAGATTTGAATTTTTTTTTTTTTTTTTGTTGCTCTCCTCCTTCACTTCCCTTTCTTACTCCTATGGCATTTCTCCATTTTCTTTTTTTCTTCATCTCTCTTGGTGCCCTGATTAAGAAAGGTAGAACAAACTGCACCTCTCAATCTTTGTAGTAACCAATTTGAGATGAGAATAAAGTTACTTTCCCTTCATTCTGGGGGAAACATTGCACCCTGCAGCTCAGCGAGGGGAGAATCGCCATTGTCATGTGTTGGAGGGCAGACAGGCCAAGCTCTGACCACTAGCTCTTGGGATATATTTTCTGCCTTCACTTCCAATAGGTGTGCTGTGATCTTGTGGTAAAAGCATTATTTCAGTCTACACCTGGCATTTTATCTTCCCACCCAAGTTTGTTTTCACTTACTAAAATGTTAGGCCAGACTTCAGCAACTCATTCCCAAGTGTTTTCATCTTATTTGAGAATGAGACTAATTCTGGTGGAAAGAACTTTCACAAAACAGGGATAACTATGGTTTGTCTATTGGGAGAACAGGTTGAAAGAGGTTTTCACACTTACATCTTAGCAAATCCTTGTAAGGATCCATAACACTTGTTAAATTAATGACTAAACAGACATAAACCTACTTTCACCAGTCTTTCTAGTAGTAAGAGCCACAGCAAGCCATGGTAAGATGTTTTGTTGCTGACCACCAGCATCTGGAAGGGTAGCATTTTGTGTGGCAGTGGCAAGATCTATGTCTTAGCCCTTGCCAGAGCAACATAACCACTGCAGAAAATGTCCTGCTCAGCTCACAGTGCCATTTAAGAAAATGACATGTGAAGTGCCAGGGAACTGCTAACTTCATAGTCCCTCTGCTGTGTAATGGAAGAACTGGGGCTGTCCTAACTTACAGGGTCTATGCCCTCTACCAAACTCATCAGGCTAACATTGCTGTTCTTGCAATAGGGCAGCTTCCTTCATTCTAAAGAGTCAGAAAACAGGCCATACCAGCTTTGCTGTATCTTTTACCAGCAGAAGAGTAGAGTTTTGTGAGGAACAAAACCCATTACTCTGTTGCCATGTCTTCTGTTCAGTAGAGTGGTAGTAACACGTATCACCGTCACCTGGCCACTTCCAGTTTGTAGGGCAGAGCACACAGTTTAGATCTGGAAAAGAAAACCGTCACTTCATTGCTGCTCCTAGGCTGCCCTTGGCATAATATCATTCTCGACCTGTGGCAACAAAATTCCTATAGAGCAGGGATGTTTGTGGCTGTCCTAATTCAGTCAAAGTCTCAGTGTGGTCCCAGAAGGTTTGGGTAATGAAAGTGATGAAAACTTAATCACTGCCCATCTCATTCCATTAGGCCTTGAGGGAGCTTCAGGTGTTGCAGATGAGATTTATTTCAGGATTCTGCAGTGGTGAGTTCGCTTCATGTGAGTGAACCCATCTGGATTCACATTTTAGGTAATGGAAAAAACAGGTGTGAAAAACATTTTTTTTTGTCATTTCAGTTGTCTTTCTTGGGAGGAAATGGACTGTATCCTTGCACTGACAGTTTCTCTTCATTGACTAAGCAGGAGTCCTAGACAGTTAGTTTGTATGTTGAACAATATCTGTACAAATGAAATGAAATCCCCCTTCTCAACAGTCACAATAGGATTTCTGACTCCTCTGAATGTAGTTTCTGAAGGCAACTGCTCCTCTCACTGGCTCGTTGTCAGATGCCACTTAAGTAACTGAACTGTGGCAAACTGATTTCACAAACAGTTCTGCACTGGACACAGTCAGGAGACAGAGTAAATAAACTCTCGGGCTGTTTTAGCTGATGCTTCAGCACACATCAGCTCAGACTTTAGGAGATTTCTGTCTTACCTGGGGAGACTACTAGCACACTGTCCTGCCTGCGGACTTCTGTTTGCATAGAGTGGAGTAAGTTGTTTAACTCTCAGACATCACTGTAAAATCTCTAACTGGGTTTGTCTATTAGATGCAGATAAGCATATCACAGAGGTCACCAAACTAGGAGTAACTGAACTGGCATGTCCACAAGGCATCCCATAGAACCTCTTTCTTATGCAGACCAAATCCTGATACCTAGGTACTGCTGCCAAACTCAATGCCAGTGTGCATCTGGCCAGGTTGGGCCGCAGGAACTGCATGGAGGCAGACATGATCATTGCCTACTTTCTAGGTGGTCACATCTGAGAAGACACAGACTCATATGAGGAGGCAGACCTGAGTAGACACAGAAGACACACCTCATTTTCTTCCCTGTCACATTGAAAGCCAAAACCTCATGGAAACATGTTAATTTACCATTATTTTGAAGATCTTTTCTTCCTCCCAAGCACAGCTGATTTCCAATTGCTTGCAGCATTTTTGAGAAATGTGCATGCAGATCATTCTTTGTCACGTTGAGGTCTCTAATCTGTGTCCTGTAATCCTTGGAACCTTGGGAAACTGAAACTTACAGTAAGAACTCCCTGTACTGTTCACCAGGGAATGGCTTAGCAGGTTAGTAGGGAAAAATAAACCATATGAGAGATATTCCTCCCTGAATGGTTACTTGTAAGGGCTGCTGAGGTGGAGAACATTTGCATAGTGTATTTCTACAGCTATGGCTGTTTGACTAGTGGAATTCTGTTTCTCATTTGGCCATGAATGAATAAAAAAAATCAGTGTCACTTTTAGCATATATTTCCATGGTATTGTTTTCCAGGCTGTGCTTCTTTTCTAAAAACATGAACTTCAGCTCTGGATCACACATTGGAATTGTTACAGATGTGAAATAATGGAAACAGCCTCTTTACTGTGATACAGAGCTTTTCCCTTCCCTTCAGATCCAGAATTACTCAAACTTGTCAACAGCAAATTAACCCATCATTAGTCAGTACAGCAGGATTGTGAACACAGTTTTAAGGAGACCAGACAATGGCAGCCACAGAAAGCATTTAATCTCCTATTCCAGTTCTTTCCAGCTCCTCTCCTTATTGCTCACTTCTAGCCTCATCACATCAGGAAGAGAACAAAGATGCTGTGGCAAGTGAATATATCTGGGAAGGCTGACTTGCTGTTGTCTTGGTTTGCCTGTTCTCAGCTGAACCAGAAATTGCACCTGAAGGAGATGTCAGTCTGATATCATTCAGTAGCTTGAGCCCCCCAGCGAAAAAAAAATGCATTGATACTTACATAAAATTGCCAGAGTCATCAGCCCCATCAGCAATGCCAGGCATATTGTGATCAAAATCAGGACTACTGGCCACCAAGAGTGGGATGAAGTGGGAAGTCCTAGGAATAATTCAGTGTTGAATTGGTATTGTGATACTAAGGGAATGGTGAACACACATTAGCTTCATTAAATTCCAGAGATCTTTGTGATGTGTTAGTCAATAAATCATTGCTTTCTACATTACGGTAGTATATTCCTGCTGCAGAGTGTCTTTGCACACAGTAGAAGATGGCCAGACAAGGTAAGAGAGCGAGAGACCACAACAATGCAGTGGAGAATGTGGACAGCCTCAGTCCTTTACAAGGTCATAAACTGTGAAATCAAGGTATTGTGAATTTTAGAAAACAGATTACTGAAAGCTGAAAACAAATATGTACTATATTGTTGTGGCAATTTGTGATGTGCAGTATATTTCTGTGGTAATCTGGTAAATTTGCGTGCTATAGTAAAGTCCCGTGGCAATTCTTGGTATTTAAGGTTTCTAGCTAGTATTTCACAAAAATGGGAAAGCACTAAATCCAAGGCAGATATTAAGTTTGCCACAATATAAGCTTTGTGGACAGTTGCAAACAGCTTGACTTAGTACAATAAAGTCAGTAAAAAAAAGAAACATGGAGAAGAAATTGCTAGTCTAGAAAAGTGAAAGGTGGATTTAAAATTGGACAGTGAAGTGCTCAAGGAACAGGAACTGAAAGGATGAAGGAACAGGAGTGGGAACTATGCAGAAAAATGTGCAATCTGTGGTCAACATCTGTGGTGAAGCAAGCCCAGGCAGAATGTAATACAAGACCTCACACTGTAGAAACCCAAGCTGAGGAACTATAACAATTGAAAGAAATTCAAACACCAGATGTTGTCTTGAACTGTGGCATAGTATTCAAAGTGTTGATCCGCTTGTGCTGCATCGAAGGAAGTAAAAACTTCCTTCAACATGCTGGCCATGATTCTGCTCATGTAGCTCAGTAGGTAGCTTACAATGAAAGCATGTTTGCAATAATAAATCACTGCTTGACTCATATTTAACCCCTCCATTCACCAAAAACATTCCAGCAGGGCTCTCCACAGCCAGACTGCTTCCCAGTTTGTATCACTGACTGGGATTAGTCCGGACCCACTGCACAAATTCATGCTTCCCTTTGTGGAATTTGATGGAGTGTCTGCTTACCCAGTCCTCAAGTTTCTTAAGGTTCATTTGTATTGAAGTTCTGTCATTTGGTCAACCACTACCCCTGATTTAGTATCATTATAAATTTGCTGAGGACAGGCTCAGTGTCATTTTTCAGGTTCTAGATTGAACACTATTGTCTCAATATCAACCCCTGAGGTATTCTGCTTATTTCTAGCCACCAAACAGACATTCAGACGTCGCTTATTCCCCTTTGAGCCTAGTAGTCTAGACAGATTTCAACCCACCTCACAGCCCACTACCCAGCCTCTACTTCTTCAGCTTTAAAATGACAATATCAGTAAGAGACACTGACAAAAGTCTTGCTAAATATATATTACATCTTCCTCTCTCCCTGCTCCCACATTTCATCATAGAGTACAACCCCAGTCTAGAGAAGGGCTATAAATACTTAGTATTGCATA
This sequence comes from Anser cygnoides, assembly GCF_040182565.1. Taxonomy (NCBI): domain Eukaryota; kingdom Metazoa; phylum Chordata; class Aves; order Anseriformes; family Anatidae; genus Anser; species Anser cygnoides. The sequence goes on along the minus strand of NC_089873.1, from coordinate 105,034,514 downwards.
AAGGTAGAAATACCCAAGCCATTGAAAAAAAAAAACAACAAAAGAAAAACTCTTCCCTTCTGCATTATTTTGCAAAGACTGATCTCACAGGCAGTGAGCAATAAAAGACAATTGGAGATAAAGCCTGCACAGGAGAATCATATGCCTTTCACATCTTAACAAGACATAAGGATACATTGACTGCTGGCACATGTATTTTTTACAGTCAAGGTGCTTCTGTACATGTTCTGAAGCTGAATATTAGGTATCTGGAGAGCCTCAGTAGTAGAAATTAAATTCAATAAGGCAGGCTGATAAGTAGACTAGCATGAATTGGAGTTAAAGGGCAAAAATAAATTGCTCCTACCCCTACAAAGTTACAGTTCCAGGCTGAAGACTGAAAGCATTATAGCCCACATTCCTTGAAACATTTAGATGAGAAGAAAGATTTTATGGTCTAATCATGAGGTTTCATATATAAATACAAAGTATTTTCTGGAGAGCAATATGAATTAAGACCAAGGAGTAGTTTTAGCTTTGACTGTTTTATTTGAAGTATTGCCTTAAGAGTTTCTTTAGGTAAAGTTCCATGTAAAATACTGTGCAACCTTACACTACTACTGCTACATCTGGCACAGCCAAATGATCCTTGGACTAGGTCCTCCTTCCTCTACAGTAGGCCTCTTGTGGTCCCAGAATGGATAGATTTATAGATTGTGTTTTTTGTTTGTTTGTTTGTTTTTCCTTTCCTTTTTTCCCCCATATTGATGTTTGTAAAATAATGGACAGACTTTGTTGTGCCCTCTCAGGATGGGGCTTTCTCATGAAATATGTTTTCCATTCTGGGACACAGTAAGAGTACTTCTAGGGACATATGAGGATATTGCTGTCATCAGATGTTAAAGAAAAAGAAGACTAGAGCTTAATGCAAAGAGAGTTGAGGTTTTTTTTTGGTTTGATTTCTTTTGTTTTGTTTATATGTTTGCTTTGTTTTGTTTGTTTTGTTTTGTATGTTTGTTTGTTTTAGCCCCTGAATTATATTTTGGAAATGTTCAAAACTGTAACTTAAGGAACACTGCTATTTTACAGAAAGTCCCCTACAAAATTCTCTTTGAATCATAAGTATCTTGTCCTCTTATCTGTAAAACTCTGCTCCCAGAGCCTGACTCCACAAACAGCTCGCACTTTGTATGTCGTTTGTGCTCATCAGCTGCATCATTCAAATCAAGAGCTCATCGTCACAGACACTTGTAAGCAATTTGACACAAAATTATGCAGAACTCCCAGAATTTAAAATACATTCAGTGCTTTAATAAATATAACCATTTCAGAGACCACTGCATTAATTCAGGCTAGAACCTAAGGAGAGCAATCAAGTCAATTAAAGTTATTTGATTTCTAAACCTGAATGTAAGCATAAGAAGAAATTAAATGGATCTGATAAACTTTAAAAATTTACTTAAGTTAACACTTTTGAGGTTTAAACAATTAGAACTATTTGTAGAACTTAGTATAACTCTCACTAATATACATTTTCATGAAATAATAAGATAATTGTTTGAGGTACACCTTCCAAACTCTGAAAAGTTCAGGCAGAAATGAAAGCAACAAAAAACAGGACACATGTATAACTAGTATAACTCTTCTGAGGGTAAAAAAGCTAACAAAGGCCCATTGGGCATGCAATTAAGTTAAAAGTATTCTCCGTCCCATCTACATTAGCAAGAATAAATCATAAAAGCTTAATAGATACTACACCTTTTTCCTTAGGAACTTCAGGCTCTGGGACATTATTCAGCTCATTGCAGTTTTCAAATTTCAGATTGGCATATATTATTTCATCTGTCATAGCTGGTAAAGCTGGAGAAGCATCAGAACAAAAAAGAAGAAAAAGGAACTAGCATTTGCAGCTAGTAAGCTAGGAAGAAAATCTACCCCTTTGCAGAGTCTCCTTATACTAACAGACACAAATGAAACAGCACAGACATCAAAATACATCTGAGCTTCCTCAGTTTGGATACTGCCAAGCAAAAGTTCCTCTCACTGATTGCTATATTCTCTTTCTTCCTCTTTACCTCACTTCTACCCTCTCTGACTGTCATATATTTCTTTCTGCTACTACTGAAGAAAACACAGATACCTCTTTATAATTCTTCTGTTTTTATTATAACTTTGTTTTTATTAGAACTTTATTTTAGGAAGATAGCATTTAATTCCATATTACTTCAGGTTCAGCCTTGAAGCAAAGAATTGAATAACATGTTTTAAACCTTTTGGCTGTCCATTAATTTGGGCAGCTGTATTCAGCAGCAGAGTTGTGATCATGCTTTATTTTCTGTATCCTACCAGAATGTGCCAATAGTAAACCAGAATGTGAACTTGTATCTTAAAGCTAGCAAGACGCACTGTTGTCAAAAAGAACTAAGCACTTCTGTTTGATGTTGGAATCTCATTTTAGATGTTTCAGACTAGAAAATACTGAACTAGAAGGACCTACTGACAAGGGCCACATCTTAGAAGATTATTTTTGCTCACTAATCTGACACATTTTTTTTTCCATTTTTGGAATACATTTCTTCACTTCTCATTTCTTCTCCAGATCAATGACATGAGGAAAAGCATACAGTAACACTCAGATTTTGAGTCTGCACAGTGAAGTGATTCTTCAGGAAAATATGTTTCATAAATCTCCCTCACAGGGATGGACACAGCTGTAGAAACTACCTTTCTATGAGGTGAACTAACAATCCTACAGGGGAAAAAAAGTAACAGGGGGACCTACTTAGCCAAGGGGGGAGTTCACATTACATTTTATGAGAAATTAGCCAGATGCTCCATTGTTTTGTGCCTCCCCTGGGTCCACTGGTCACTACACTTCTCTGGAGAACAGTGATTCTTTGCTGTCCTGGTAGGGCAGTGTTTTGCTGTATTATTTCCAGGGTGATTGTGGAGTCTCTGAATATCTCTGAATATTCTCTGAAGATATTCAAGGCCCATCTGGATGCCTACCTGGGCAACCTGCTCTAGGGAACCTGCTTTGGCAGGGGGTTGGACCCAATGATCTCTTGAGGTCCCTTCCAACCCCTACAATTCTGTGATTCTGTGAGTCTGTGATTTCTATTACCCAAAGACTGTCCTAGGGCAAAGTTTATAACAGCTGTCATAACCAAGACCATAAGACAATGCCTTCTAGAGCAACAGCAAAACATGATACTGAAATGTCAGTGACTCTGACTAAAGCAGAAAGGCAGATAGGTACACACTTTCATGAAAACAGGAACAGGAGAATAGATTGCTCATGGTGTTTTAACCCCTGTTCATTACGTTGTTTAACGCTGTTGTAGTTGTGAAACCTTGCATGCGCATGTTGAAAACAGGATGACTGGAGTTGCTAGTACAGTTTGTACGATTTAACAAAAATGAAGAACGCACATATGTTACCACTTGATTGAATAACAGTAATGGGCATGATGCTTATGTACACTAGTCTATCCTGTGTTAGGAGTGCAACTTCTGGACCCGCACAACTGAGATTTTAGTCTTTCATTTCTCCTTTTACATACTATGAAAATTAACCTAAAAATTATTCTTTTTATCAATGCTAAAATCAAAATGACCAGTCTAAAACAAGCAAAAAAAAGTAGATCTTTTGAATATTCTGTCAACTGTGTAGTTGGAACATCCAAAAACTATATTTTAAGATAAAATATTGAAAAAGCAGCCAAGGTTCCTGGAAACCAAACTCTGCTTGTGTTGCAAATGTACTTATGTTAGATTAGCTAATTAAATGGTACTGATCTGATATAGAGAACACATCTGGAACAATTATTGTAGCAAATATTGTCTCAAACTTTAATGAGATACTTCAGTGTGAACACCAACAACTTTGCTATTCATAAGGAAAAATACAGAAAATCAACCTGATCTGTTTTTCGTTGGTGGTGGTGTTTTTTTTTGTTGTTTTTTTTTTGTTTTGTTTTGTTTTGTTTTGTTTTTTTGGCATTCCCACCCTCCTCCTCCCCTCACGTGTGCTTCTTTAGGGAAGCTTGTCATTGTAAATGACAATGCACTTGTCATTGTCCTTGGTAAAACATGCATGTTTTTAAAGACCTAAAATGATCCATTAGCTTTGTGCTAATCCATTTAGCACAAATGGTCCATTAGCTCCAAAGGCTCTTATCAATAATATATAAATATCTGAAGGGAGGTTGCAAGGAGGATGGAGCCAGGCTCTTCTCAGTGGTTTCCAGTGACACGTCAGGAGACAATAGACATAAACTGAAATGCAAGAGGCTCCACTGGACATCAGGAAACCCTTCTTTACTGTGCAGTTGATTCAGCACTGGTGTAGGTTGCCCACAGATATTGTGTAGTCTCCTGCCTTGGAGATAAACAAAAGCTGTCAGGGTGGTCCTGCGCAAGTTCCTCTAAGTGTACCTTCTTGAGTAGGGAGGCTGGACCAGAAGACCTCCAGAGGTCCCTTCTAACCTCAGCCATTCTGTGTGATTCTGTTTCAGTCCTTTCTTCACAGGCTGGTCCAGTGTTTTCTGAACGCTGTTGAATATGAAGAACTTCCTGTTTTTCTCAGAGCAAGTTAGCACACTTCCTAGTGTGTAGGTATTTATAACATGACGTATGTTGTTGGAAACCTCTTTTCTGCATTTCAGCTCAAAGAACAAAATAACTGCAGAACTGGTATTTGACCCACGTTTCACAGCTGAAGGATAGGATAAATTTCTGGCTGTCCTAGCCCTGAGGCATTTAAGTTGAGAAACTGATTCAGTATGCTATGCTTCTCAGGCAAACAATGAGTTTCTGCAGCACTTAACAGCCTTTCTGTGGGAAAGGAGTTCTGTTGTAATTCCCTTTTCGCTTATTAAATATATATATAAACATATTTGATAGAGACAAAGATCCCGGACAACATTATTTAGAACACCTTATTTTAATTAACAATTTTTATTTCCAGGGACAAGCTGTTACTATTAATGGCAGATTGCTATTCACAAAACACATTCGTCTCCTTGTGTGTGAATAAGTTCACACACTTATTCATAGCTACCTGACTGGAGCAACAGTAGGGAGTCCACGTACAGCAGTACATCCAGCAGAAGGTCATGTTGACACACCAGTGGCTTCTGGACAGATGTTCAGAAAGTCCCTCCTGAACCCTGAGTTTCATCAGATGTATACAAAATCCTGTAGCCTTTGTTGGAATCAGCTCCCACTGTTCTGAAGGGGTCTGAGTGTTACACATGTTACAGGTGCTGGTATGTGCTGGTGGCCTTGCACAGTTTGGCAGGTGTTCTAGGTTGACCAGGTCTTGCACCTTCAGCAGAACTCCTGGACTCCACAGTTTATCAGTCCTTGGGAGGTTTTTGCATAGTACCTCTCAGCACCTACTCTTTTCCTTGTCTTGCTGTTTTCTGGTAGCTTTTTCTTCATTGGCAACAACTAGTACCTATACGATCCCTTCATACAAACTCCCACAGAAGTCCTCCACTCTTTCATTAAATATATATATAGAGAGAGAGAATAAAAAATTGTCATATCCAAGAATAATGTAGTAGGTTACTGTGGTGGTTTTACTCGGGTGGGCAGCTGAGCTCCACCTCAGCCACTCTCTCACTCCCCCTTCTCAAAGGGAAAAGGGGAGAAAATATGACACAAAGGGCTCAAAGTTTGAGATAAGGATGGGGAGTTTGCTCAACAATTATTGTGACAGGCAAAACAGACTGAGAGTAGGGAGATAGTAAGATTTATTGCCTATTACTAACAAGCTAGAGAAGTGAGAAACAGAGGAAAGAAACCAAAAATGCCTTCCCCCCATTCGCCCTCTTCCACCTCCTCCCCCCGAGTGGCACAGGGGAACGGGGGAATGGGGGCTGTGGTTATTCTATAGTGCTTTGTCTCCACCGCTCCTTCTCAGTTACTCTGCCCCTGCTCCACGTGGGGTCCCTCCCACGGCATGTCATCGCCTCTGTCTTCAACACTGATGATGGGCTTTGGGACCCAGGGTGCCCTGAGCTGGAGGACCATGACGGTTGGAATGACAAACTCCCAACCGACCCTGAATGTGTGCGGGATTTGCTGCTCCACCTGGATCCATAAAAGTCCATGGGTCTTACACCCATCGTGCAACCTTGGTACAGAAAGAAAGCAGAGAAAGCAATTCACAGATAGGTAAGAATGCCAAGTAGACAGAAGTGAGCTACCCACTGAAAAGAATGTTTAGACAAACCAGTTCCACCAGAAAAGGAAGTATTATTACAGAGTATTATTATTAAACAAGTATTGCTTTATTATCATTCAAAATGCCTGAGAAGGAAATGGGACATGAAATTGTCTTCTGCAGGCACTTTTGAAGAGGAGGAAGTAACGACCAAATTGAGTTTCTTCTCCAGGACTGGGATGGTTTTCATCTGTGAGCCACAAAAACAAGCAGCTGTGCAAAGGGAAATAAGCATCAGGTGCTGGGGCTGGGGCCCCTTGTGTATGCGGCTCCTGTGCTCCAGTACTTGACATATGATACTACAGCCATGGATGGGGAAATTTCCAAGCATAACAAGGAACATTTCTCCATGGCTTATTCTCCAGGCTGTCAATAGAGGGTTTGAATTTAAGAAGCTCCTGGGAGAAATCACCTTCTGCAAGACAGGGGCACACCAAAGAAAGAAGTCAGTTGTCTCACTTCCCCAAAAAAGGAATATTAATAAATCAGCCATAATGATTGCATGTGGGAGTGTCACCATTAAGTAAGAAGAAACTCTTGTTCCACATCACCAAGGAAAGGCAAGACTCTTGCCAAAACCACCACTATGGTCTAATGGTCCAATAAAAGCCATTGCAATGCCATTCTGTGCCCCAGACATGCCTTGCAAGTGTTAGGCAGCAAAGTGGGAAGAAGGAGGCTGGGGGACAGCAACTACTTCACACCAACAGGAGGGAGTACCCATCAGTGAAGTGTTTTCACCGTATCACAGTATCACAGATTTCTAGGTTGGAAGAGACCTCAAGATCATCGAGTCCAACCTTCGACCTAACACTAAGTACTCCACTAAACCATATCGCTAAGCTCTACATCTAAACGTCTTTTAAAGACCTCCAGGGATGGTGACTCCACCACCTCCTTGGGCAGCCCGTTCCAATGCTTAATAACCCTTTCGGTAAAGAAGTGCTTCCTAACATCCAACCTAAAACTCCCCTGTCGCAACTTTCGCCCATTCCGCCTCGTCCTGTCACCAGGCACGTAGGAGAACAGACCAACCCCCACCTCTTTACAGCCTCCTTTAAGGTAACTGTAGAGAGCGATAAGGTCGCCCCTGAGCCTCCTCTTCTCCAGGCTGAACAAGCCCAGCTCCCTCTGCCGCTCCTCGTAAGACTTGTTCTCCAGACCCCTCACCAGCTTGGTCGCCCTTCTCTGGACTCGCTCGAGCATGTCCATGTCCTTCCTGTAGCGAGGGGCCCAAAACTGAACACAGTACTCGAGGTGCGGCCTCACCAGAGCCGAGTACAGGGGCACAATCACTTCCCTAGACCTGCTGGCCACACTGCTTCTTATACAGGCCACGATGCTGTTGGCCTTCTTGGCCACCTGGGCACACTGCTGGCTCATATTCAGCCGACTATCAACCAATACTCCCAGGTCCTTCTCGGCCAGCCACTTTGTTTAAACAGTGACACTGGCACAGTCTAGTGGGGAGGAGTCTGCAAAGGGATTGCTCAGTGTCCAAGGTTGGGTTCTGGTATTTGAGCACTTGAGTCCCAGGGCAGAAGCAAACCAAGAAGCTCTTGAGCTCCTGCAGCCTGTTCTGCCAGCCAGACAGTCCTTTCTGGAGTCCCCAAGCTGCAGACCACTTGCACTAAACAGCAAGGAGATGTGTTGCACCTGTGGGGGCACAAAGGCTACAGAAAATGTGGGCCCTCTCCTGAAGGAAACAAAAGACAAGGTTACCTGATATATGGAGAAGCCTGCGGTACTCAATGACTTTTTTGGTTCAGTATTCACCAGTAAGAGCTCTAGCCATGTTGCTCAAGTTACAGAAGGCAAAGGCAGGGAGTAGGATAATGAAAAAACACCCACTGTAGGAGAAGATCAAGTCTGAGACCATCTAAGGAACCTGAAGGTGCACAGGTCCATGGGACCTGATGAGATGCATCCATGGGCACCCAGGGAACTAACAGATGAAGATGTTAAGCCACTGTCCATCATATTTGAGAAGTTGTGGCAGTCCAGTGAAGTTCCCGCTGACTGGAAAATGGGAAACATAACACCCATTTTTAAAAAAGTGAAAAAGGAAGACCTGGAGAACTAAAGGCCAGGCAGCCTCATCTCTGTGCCTAGCAAGAACATGGACCAGATGCACATGGAAAACAAAGAAATGACTGGTGAAAGCCAACATGGCTTCACTAAGGACAAATCATGTCTGAGAAATTTGGTGGCCTTCTATGATAGGGTTACAGCATCGGTGGATACAGGAACAGCAACTGATGTCAGCTATCTGGACTTATGCAAAGCATGTGACATTGTCCTGTGCAATATCCTTGTCTCTAAATTGGAGAGGCATGGACTGGATGGATGGACCACTCAGTGGATAAGGAATTGGCTGGATGGTCAAATTCGAAGAGTTGTGGTTAACAGCTTGATGTCCAGGTGGAGACCAGTGACTACAGGTGTTGTTCCTCCATATCCAGTATTGGAACTGCCAGTATTTAACATCTTTGTTGGTAACATGGGCAGTGGGATTGAATCAAACTTCGGTAAGTTTGCAGATGACAGCAATCTGAGTGATGTGGTTGACATGCTGTAGGGAAGGGATGACATCCAGGGGGACCTTGACAGGCTTGAGAGATGGGCCTGTGTGAACTTCCTGAAGTTCTACAAGGCCAAGTGCAAGGTCCTGCATCTAGGTCAGGGCAATCCCAAGCACAATACAGGCTGGTCAGAGAATGAATTGAGAGCAGCTCTGAGGAGAAGGACCTGGGGTTGCTGATTGACAAAAAGCTCAGCACAAGCCAGCAACGTGCACTAGCAGCCCATAAAGCCAATTGTATCCTGGGCTGCATCAAAAGAATTGTGGCCAGCAGGTTGAGGGTCATGATTTTCCCCCTCTACTCTACCTTCATGAGACCCCACCTGAAGTACTGCTTTCAGCTCTGGAGTCCCCGACATAAGAAGGACATGGACCTGTTGGAGCAAGTCTAGAGGAAGGCCACTACGATGATTAAAAGGCTGGAGCACCTCTCCAATGAAGAGAGGCTGAGAGAGCTGGGGTTTTTCAGACTAGAGAAGAGAAGACTCCAGAGAGACCATAGAGCAGCCTTCCAGCAATTAATGGGGACCTACAGGAAAGCTGGAGAGGGACTTTTTGTCAGGGAGTGTAGTGATAGGACAGGGAGTAATGGCTTTAGACTAAAAGACAGTAGATTTAGATTAGATATTAGGAATAAATTCTTCACTCAGAGGGTGGTGAGGCACTGGAACAGGTTGCTCAAAGAAGCTGTGGATGCCCCCTCCCTGGAAGTGTTTAAGGCCAGGTTAGATGGGGCTTTGAGCAACCTGGCCTAGTGGGAGGTGTCCCTGCCCATGGCAGGGGGCTTGGAACTAAATGATCTTTAAGGTCCCTTCCAATCCAAACTATTCCATGTTTCTACATTTCTGTGGGAAATGTGGACAGGAAACATATTACCAGGCCAAAGATGGATGTTCTCCTTTTGAGTACAGTCAAGTTTGCCAGCCCTCCCTGGACCCTACCTAGAGAGTGTTGTAACAAGACTGATTTTTGCTTTTTGCTGCTTTTTTTTTTTTTTTTTTCCTGTCTGCTGGAGTATCTTCATAGGCTGACCTAGGCTGCACAGCTGGACACTGCAAAAAACTCTTCAAAGGGAGACTGGAGTACAGACCATGTTGGGAAGGCAGGCAGGAACCTGTCTGTTGGGTGACTGACCCTGATGGGCAGGACCTCCCTCCAGCAGTGGTTTTGTGGTTCTGAAAGCAGCTGAAATAATATCTGGACCTAGAAGGATGGTCACAGATTATGAGAGACGCTGAAGATGAATGCTTCTGGAAGAGCAAAAGGTCTTGGATGACCCTCCTGTGCAGTCGTAAGGAGCCCCATGTTAGATAAGGACCCTGCTGCTGGCCAGAGCTGAGCCGATAAGCGATGTTTTTTGCGCCTCTGTGAGAACATATTTAAGACAGCGAAAAAATAAAAACACTGTCACATAGCAGCTGGGAGAGAGAGAGGAGTGAGAAACAGCCTTGCAGGCACCAAAGTCAGTGAAGAAGGAGGGAGAGAGGTGCTCCAGGCACTGGAGCAGAAGTCCCCTGCGGCCTGTGGTGAGGACCATGGTGAAGCAGTCTGTCCCACTGCAGCCCATGGAGTACCGTAGTGGAGCAGATCTCCATGCTGCAGCCCGTGGAAGAGCCCCCAGTGGAGCAGGTGGACCTGCACTGATGGAGGCTGCGGCCTGTGGAGGACCCCTGCCGGAGCAGATTCCAGGCCGGACCTGTAGCCCATGGAGAGGATCCCACGCAGGAGCAGTGGGTCTGGCAGGAGCTGCTGCCCATGGGGAGTCCAGGTTGGAGCAGTTTGCTCCTGAGGGATGGACCCCATGGTACAGACCCATGTTGGAGCAGTTCTTGAAGAGCTGCTGCCTGTGGGCAGCCCCTGCATGACCAGTTCAGGAAGGACGGCATCCTGTGAGAGGGACCTCACGTGGAGCAGGGGCACAGAGTGAGTGAGAAGGAGCAGTGAAGTGCTATAGACTGACCACAACCCCCATTCCCTCATTCCCCCGCACCGCCTGGGGGAAGGAGGTGTGTGGTGGTTTTACCTTGCTAGGCAGCTGAATTCCACTACAACCGCTCTCTCACTCCCCCTCCTCAGAAGAGGAGGGGAAGAAGTAAAGGAAAGAACAACTCACGGGTTGAGATAAGGATAATTTAATTAAAGGGAAAATAATTATTAAGGAAAGATTATTATTAATTAAACAATTTAACTAAAAGGAAAAAAGGAAAAGGGAAAAAGGGAGGGGAAAATGGAAAAAAAAAAAAAAAACAAACCAAAAAAAACCAACAAAAAAAGTAAAGGCTGTGTGAAAGTGCAGAAGAAAGAAATTACTCTCTGTTTCCCACAAACGAGCTATGCTTGACCATGTCTTTGAAGCAGGGTCTCAATGCACGTAGCGGTGTTCGGGAGGACAGATGTTTTCGCAACAGAGCCCACCCCTCCCCCCTTCTTCCTTTTTCCACCTTTTATTGCTGAGTGTGACATCATACAGTATGGAATATCCCTTTGGTTGGTTTAGGTCAGCTGTCCTGGTGATGTTCCTTTCTCACTTTTTGCCCACCCCCAGCCTGCTGACTCTGGGAGGGTTAGAGAGAGTCCTGATGCTGTGCCAGCACTGCTCAGCAGCAGACACAACACTGGTGTGACACCAGTGCTGTTCTAGCTGCAAGTGCAGAGCACAGCACTGGCTGCTGCAGGGAAAGTTAACATCCCAGCCATACCCAATACAAGGTGGAAGAGGGCAGATGGGGGGGAAGGCATTTTTGGTTTCATGGAACCATAGAGTCATAGAATATCCCGAGTTGGAAGGGACCCACAAGGATCATCCAGTCCAACTCCTGGAACCACACAGGTCTACCCAGAAATTCAGACCATATGACTAAGAGCACAGTCCAAATGCTTCTTAAACTCTGACAGGATTGGTGCCGTGACTACTTCCCTGGGGAGCCTGTTCCAATGCACGAGAACCCTCTCAGTGAAGAACCTCTTCCTGATATCCAGCCTGAACCTCCCCTGCTGCAGCTTGACTTCATTCCCTCGGGTCCTATCACTGGTCACTAAAGAGAATAGATCGGTGCCTGCCCCTCCACTCTCCCTCGTGAGGAAGCTGTAGACTACAATGAGATCTCCCCTCAGCCTCCTCTTTTCCAGGCTGAACAGGCCCAGTGACCTCAGCTGCTCCTCATATGTCTTCCCCTCTAGGCTCTTCACCATCTTTGTAGCTCTCCTCTGGACACTCTCCAACAGTTTCACATCCTTTTGTTTTGTGGTGCCCAGAACTGCACACAGTACTCGAGGTGAGGCTGCACCAGCGCAGAGTAGAGCAGGACAATCACTTCTCTTGACTGACTAGCGATGCCGTGCTTGATGCACCCCAGGTTACAGTTGGCCCTCCTGGCTGCCAGGGCACACTGCTGTTTCTTTCCTTTGTTTCTCACTTTTCTAGCTTGTTAGTAATAGGCAATAAATCTTACTATCTCCCTACTCTGAGTCAGTTTTGCCCATCACGATAATTGTTGAGCAATCTCCCCATCCTTATCTCAACCCCTGAGCTCTTTGTGTCATATTTTCTCCCCCTTCCACTTTGAGGAGGGGGAGTCAGAGAGCAGCCGTGGTAGAACTTGGCTGCCCACCTGTGTAAAACCACCACAGGCTCTCAATTACCCTAGTCATACAGGTCTATGCAGTTGTTAATGCTTAAAATGTCAAGAATGTCGTGAATCTCATAGCCACACATTAAGACTCCTTTGTATGCAGGTGAAACCTTCATAGAAAGAGCAAGGCAGCAAGGCAAGAAAATCCTGAAATGCAGTCTGCGTTGCTTCACGGTGTGGTCTCCATGAAAGGGTGCAGGGAGTTCCGACATTGTAGAAGTGTCATTGTACGCAGATGTTCCTGGGCAGAGCGCAGGGAGTATTAAACCTTAACACTGCAAAAGATCTCTCGAAGGCTTTGTCGTTGGGAAAAAGCTACAAAATTGAGGTAACTGGCAGGCAGAAATTGGCTATTTGAGTGTAGAAGTCACTAGACTTGAGGTCAGAGTGTTATTGTTCCCAGAATCGCTGTAGTTCCCAGATCTCCTTCAGAGGGTGAAGGAGAAGGAATTGGACTTCTAAGATAAGCATTTTCTTTTTCCGTGTGTCCTGCTTATAATTGCCTGTAGGACAGAGATCAATAAGGTTTTCTGTTTTAGGACGACGAAACAACTGGGCATCTCTGAAGGAAATGTAGCATCCCTGGATGCTCTCAGTGTCACCTGCTGCCATCTTCTGGTCGTCGTGCCGCAAACAGCTCACAGCGGTTCGCGTGGGACAAGGTTTTCCCCCGAGTTGTAACCGCGAGCAGTGCCGTCCACTTCATATTTCAGAACACCTGTAATGCTCTCTGCCTTTCTTTGAGGGCTCTGCATGCAGACTTTTAAGCTTCTTTTTTTTTTCTTTTTTTTTTCCCTTTTTTTTTCGTTTATTTCTTTTCCCCTCCATAATGATTAGTAAAACGGGAAGTCTTAACCTCCCTGCCCCAGATTGGAAGGGGGTTCATTTTCCCAGAGCAGGTGGTCAGGTCCCAGCTCTCTTATATGAAGAAGTAGCACTGCCTTCCTACTGTCTCCCTGTTGTGCTTTTTACTTACTCTGAAGCTACTTTTTGGCAAACAAGTGCGCTCTGTTCTGTGAGAGCTGGGGCAAAAGCGCAGTTTCAAACCTTTATCTTCCCAACAGCAAGAAACTCGCAATAACCTTAATAGACAAGAGACCTTGACGGCAATTCAAGAACAGCATTTTGATTTCTGCTGCTGCATATGAAAACTCCTACAATATTGAGTCTTTTACCTGAGTTGTTTGAGTTGTGTGACCTTGGGAATCCTGACTATGAATTTTAAACATAGATCTCTATTTTTCAATATGCTAAAGAAATCCAGGAAAACCAAATCCAATGGATCTGTAAAATACTGCCATCCAAACACTTCTTATGCTAAGAGGTTCCTGTTGTTCGAGAGAAGACCATGTAGTCAGAGACCTCAATTCATGGAGCCCTTGCAAGCAGCAATGCCACAAAAGCAGCATACTTCATAGATACTAATTTGGATCCATGACTGCTTACAGAGATGGAAGCTTTAAAAATCACATGGCATTGATGCTATGAACTCAGGGAGACTGGAAATCAACAAGAATTTGCTATCAATACCAGTAGACAAATATAAAATTGAACGCATTCCTGCTAGCTGTACGGGCATCTGAAAACACTCTGTTTCTGAAGTGACCTCATGCATGAAGGAGAGTCGACTTCCCATCATCCCAGAGAGTGGTCCTAAAACTCCACAACTACAGCAAATGCAATATTCTCAGAACACAAACAAACAAACAAACAAACAACGAAAAAAAAGGCAAAGCTCTTGGTCCATGAGATATTGCTTCTCTACTAAGCAGCATGATTTAGCTCCTCCACACCTCTGCTAGAGGTGACCTGGAGGGAAGGAAAGCAACTCCAGCTGCCACCCTTCTTTGGCAGGCACTGCCTCTGCGTTTCATCAGGCTGCCAGGTACACTGACAAAGCTAACCCGAAATCCCTTGATTTGTGGGAGAGTAAATAGCGCATAAATAAAAGGCAGGGAAACAGGAGAGGTTGGGATTCACTTTAATTGGCATCTCTCTGCCTACTCAGAGACTGAAGTTTCTTCAACTAGGGGAGGAATATGGGGCCAAGGGGAAGACCTGCCTTTACTGTTTGAGTTGGAAGTGTGAAGCCCACTTTGGGCAATGTGAGCAGGGGGACTACCTAAAAAGTGATTAAATGACACCTTGGTATGAGTTTCTTAGTTTAATAAAAATGAAAAAAATAATAATAACATCAACTACAACAACAACAAGTGCCACCTGGCAAGCTCCCTGTCTTGCTATAAAAAGCCAAGAAGGCTGAACTTGCAGAAATCACAAAGAAAGGTCTCTGAAAATTTTCAGTCTTGAAGGAAGGCACTTGAAGAGACCTCGGGATCCACATCCAGGCAGAGCACGTTGCCTGCATTGCCTCTGGAGTGAAGTATAGAAGACACAGTGCCCCAGCCAACAATATCCTGCAGGTGTTCTTGAGATGTTCTCGAGGCATTTCTCCCTCACAGCCCTGCCCAGACGAACCTGTCCCAGGCAGCCACACCCCAGGGACCTGTTTCTTGCTTAGCCACAGCAGGCGTCGGGCTGGATTGGCATTCCTTCCGTCTGGGTCACTCTCCACCTTGACCTACCCAACAGGGAAGGAGAGGGAAGGGGAAGAGAACGAGGAACCGGAAGATGCAACAAAAGTACGTGGAAGCCTAGGGAAAATGCGGGCTTTGGTTGGAGGGAAATGCCGAGAGCATTGGGACTGTTGAGCCTGGAGGAGGTGCAGTGATGTCACCCTGAGAGGTTGTGGAGTCTCCAGCTGCGGAGTTCTTCCAAAGCCAACCGGACCCAGGCCAGGGCAACCTGCTGTAGCTGACCCTGCTTGAGCAGAGGGTGGTCTGGATGAGCTCAGAAGGCTCCTTGTGACTTCAGAGGCCCTGTGGCATGGCCCCGTGATCCTGAGACATGGGGAAGGGCGAGGAGAGGGAGGTTCTCTCCCCAGGAGTGGAAATGAGGGCTTGGGCTGGAGGCGGGAGGCAGCCTTTGATGCAGAGAGGTCACAGGGCAGGGCCAGGCCAGAGAGCAGGGAGGAGGCTCATCCTGGCAAGGCCAGGTGTGGGGACAGCCTCTTCCATAGCAATGGGAGGAGCAGGAGCAGGGTGGTCCCTGAGCCCCCTGCTGGGTGAGGTCACAGGCAGGGGGGTGAGGTCACAGGGGGATTCCTGCCTACTGGTCCCCTCCAGGCGATAAAGGACCAGAGCCTGCGCAGAAGAGGGCCTGGTCCGGAGCCCATCTCCAGAGGGGTGGGCACTGGGCAGCGCACGTGGGGCCACCCTGCTACACGCAGCGCTTGGACAGGCCGGCAAGGACGGGCACAGGCACGGGCAGGGGCAGGCAGGACCTGCGGACGGAAACCAACCGTGAGGGCCAACAAGGACAGTAAGAGCAGGGGCAAGGCAGTCAGGACGCAGGGAGATCCGCCCGCGCAGCCTGGAGACACCTCAGGATTGAGCCGCGAGCAGTATGTCTGGAGCAGAGGAGGTCTGTGTGGTGCCTGAGCAGGAGCGGGAGCCTGAAGCCACGTGCTCTGGGGGCCCCCCCACCGGCAGGGGAGCAAAGGCCAAGAAGAGCCGCTCCTCCCGCTCCTCCCGGGCTGGGCTGCTCTTCCCTGTGAGCCGCATAGACAGGCAGCTGCGCAGAGGCCACTTCGCCGAGCGCCTTGGAGCCAGGGCCCCCGTCTTTCTGGCTGCTGTGCTGCAGTGGGTGACGCACAAGACCATGGACATGGCTGGGAGGATTTCCAAGAAGAGCAACCAACAGCGCATTTCCCCGGGCCACTTGCAGATGGCTGTGCGGAACAGCTCTGCGCTCAGGCAGCTCCTGCTAGGCAAGCCCAGGCACCACAGCAGGGCTGTCCCCCACAGCCAGCGCGTGGCCTCACCCTCCAAAAAGAAGAAGGCCAAGGACAGGAGGAGAAGGCGCAGGCAACGGGCTGCACCTGCCCGTGCCACCGCTGCTGTCACTGCCAAGTGAAAACAGAAAATCCTGTCCCAGACCAGCATGGCAAGGGCTGTCCCGTTTGCCCGGCTCTTGACAAATCCACCGCTCTGGTCTAATGGCCCAATAAAAGCCCTTGAAATGCCGTGTTGTGCCTGGGGCGTGCCTTGTGGATGCTAGGCAGTGAAGTGGGGAGAGGGAGGATGGGGGACAGCAAGGTGGGGACACCCCGCCAGTGGACTGCTTTGTTAAACAGTGACACCTGGCAGCGTCGCAGCGGGGAAGAATCTGTAGAGGAATTGCTCAGGGTCCCAATCTGCCTTTCAGCATTTGGCCAGCAGCTGAGCTTCCAGGGCCTTCTCACTGCACTGCCTTCCCTGTTCGGGAAAGAATGGTTCCTGCACAGGAGACTAAGCATGACAGCAGAGAGAGGGAGAGCACGTGGGGCAAAGAGGGCTCACGTGGGTGATCAAAGTGGCACCTGACAGTGACCAGAGAGCAGCAGGTTCTCCCTCAGCCCCTTGTCCATGTGACAGGGTTGTCCAAGCATGGTCTCTCCACCGCATCCCTCATTCCCTTCAAGGGCGGACCAGGGGATGCTCCTGACGATGCAACACAGCTCTTGGGCCAAAGAAAAGGCCACAGCATTGCTCCATTCTCCCTCCCTTCTCTTTCTTCAAGGGGGAAGGGCCACCTGCCCATGGGGTCTATAAGAAGGCCTTTGGGACCAGGCTTCCTGTGGGAGCTTCTTCTCAGAGGAGCTCCCACGTGGGGGTACGACCTGTTTGCATCGTCTCAGAAAATCTCCTCCTGGCTGGTCAGATGGAGAGGTGCGTGTAACAGGCCTGGCAGTTGTTGCTCTTCTTCTGGTGGTGCCTTGCCTGACACTCGAAGAAAAAGAGGCTGCTGAAGCCCATGGAGGCCAGTGCTGGACATGCTCCAAGGACTTGAGCAGCCTCTTCTCGTTTAACAGGCTCCCCACCTTGTATGCTCCCTGCCAGACACCTGCTCACACCCCAGTTGGAGCACGGGCAAATACTCAGGTTCCTGATCCAGCCTGAGCAAACTGTCAGCCTCTCTTCCAGGGTGAAGGACACAAGAGACAGGCCCTCCTGTGGGGTCTTCCCATCTGGGGTATCCCCCCAACACTGGAGCCTGGAAAGGCAGGGTAAAGAAGAGAAGGGAAGGGCATACTTGCAAGGGGGAATTTGTGGTGGTTTTACCTTGCTGGGCAGCTGAACTCCACCATTGCTCTCTCACTTCCCCTCCTCAAAAGAAGAGGGGGAGAAGAAAGTAAGAGGGAAAAAAACAAGCAAAGGCCCTGCAGAAGCACAGAGAGAGGAAAAAAATTTACCCTCTACTTCCCATCAATGAGTGACGCTCGGCCACGTCCTAGCAAGCAGGGCCTCAATACACATAGGACAGATGTCTTCATAACAAGAGCCCCTAGTCTCCTTCCCCTTTTCCACCTTTTATTGCTGAGTGTGACACCATATGGCATGGAATATCCCTTTGGTCAGCTGCCCTGGTGATGTCCCCTCCCCACCTCTTGCCCACTCCAGCCTGCTGGCTCCTGGGGGGGTTGGAGGGAATCTTGGTGCTGTGCCAGCACTGCTCAGCAGAAGACACAACACTGGTGTGATACCAGTGCTGTTCTAGCTACAAGTGCAGGCAACAGCACTGTATGGGCCACTGCAGGGAAAGTTAACTCCATCCCAGCCAGACCCAGAAGTGTGTTTTCTAGTTTCCATAGACAAATGCATTCCATTCAAAACTTTTCAAGCAAACTCAAACTCCAGACAAGGGCAGGGGTGAGGTATTATTTGGAAACTATTCCTGAATAAAGACGAATGTGCAATCTATGCCTAAGAGAGGAATCAAAATCTGCAAAAAAAAGTTCAGATATACATCCTTTTTTTTGTTTGTTTTCAGAAGCATTGCTACAGAGTAGACCTAGAGGTGGCCTAGCACTGTGCTCAATTTTATAGAAAGTGTGAAGCACTTTGCTCAAGAAACTGTTAACTGTTGAGAGTTCGAGATGATATCTTTATGTTTGACCCATGCTGAGGTACTTTATTAAAGAACTGCACTAGACTTTTTCCAAAATTTCCAAAAATTTCCAAAGTTTTCAAGGGTGAGCATCTGTCTGACCATTCATTTCTAAAAGGGTTATGTTTTCTACTTTCCTTCCTTTTTCTTTCTTTCTTTCTTTTTCTCTTTCTTTCTTTCTTTCTTTCTTTCTTTCTTTCTTTCTTTCTTTCTTTCTTTCTTTCTTTCTTCTTTCCTTCTTTCCTTCTTTCCTTCTTTCCTTCTTTCCTTCTTTCCTTCTTTCCTTCTTTCCTTCTTTCCTTCTTTCCTTCTTTTTCCTTCCTTCCTTCCTTCCTTCCTTCCTTCCTTCCTTCCTTCCTTCCTTCCTTCCTTCCTTCCTTCCTTCCTTCCTTCCTTCCTTCCTTCCTTCCTTCCTTCCTTCCTTCCTTCCTTCCTTCCTTCTTTCCTTCCTTCCTTCCTTCCTTCCTTCCTTCCTTCCTTCCTTCCTTCTTTCCTTCCTTCTTTCCTTTCTTTCCTTTCTTTCCTTTCTTCCTCTTTCTTTCTCTTTCTTTCTTTCTTTCTTTCTTTCTTTCTTTCTTTCTTTCTTTCTTTTTCATTTTTCTTTCTCTTTCTTTCTTTCTCTCTTTCTCTCTTTCTCTTTCCTTCCTTCCTTTCTTCCTTCCTTCCTCTCCTTTTTTCCTTTCTTCCTTTTTCTTTTTTCTTTCCTTCTTTTTCTTTTTCTTTTTCTTTTTCTTTTTCTTTTTCCTTTTTCTTTTTTTTTCTTTTTCTTTTTCTTTTTCTTTTTCTTTTTCTTTTTCTTTTTCTTTTTCTTTTCTCTTTTTTTCTTTTTCTGTTTCTTTTTCTTTTTCTTTTTCTTTTTCTTTTTCTTTTTCTTTTTCTTTTTTCTTTTTCTTTTTCTTTTTCTTTTTCTTTTTCTTTTTCTTTTTCTTTTTCTTTTTCTTTTTCTTTTTCTTTTTCTTTTTCTTTTTCTTTTTTTTTCTTTTTCTTTTTCTTTTTCTTTTTCTTTCCTTCTTTTTCTTTCTTTCTTTTTCCTTCCTTTCTTTCTTCCTTTCTTTCTTTCTTTCTTTCTTTCTTTCTTTCTTTCTTTCTTCCTTTCTTTCTTTCTTTCTTTCTTTCTTTCTTTCTTTCTTCTTTCTTTCTTCCTTCCTTCCTTCCTTCCTTCCTTCCTTCCTTCCTTCCTTCCTTCCTTCCTTCCTTCCTTCCTTCCTTCCTTCCTTCTTTCCTTCTTTCCTTCTTTCCTTCTTTCCTTCTTTCCTTCTTTCCTTCTCTCTCTCTCTTTCTCTCTCTTTCTCTCTCTTTCTCTCTCTCTCTCTTTTCTTTCTTTCTTTCTTTCTTCCCTTCTTTCTTCCTTCCTTTCTTCCTTCTTTCTTTTTCTTTCCTTCTTTCCTTCTTTCTTCCTTCCTTTCTTCCTCCTATCTTTCTTTCTTTCTTTCTTTCTTTCTTTCTTTCTTTCTTTCTTTCTTTCTTTCTTTCTTTCTTTCTTTCTTTCTTTCCTTCTTTCCTTCTTTCTTTCTTTCTTTCTTTCTTTCTTTCTTTCTTTCTTTCTTTCTTTCTTTCTTTCTTTCTTTCTTTCTTTCTTTTTCTTACCTTCTTTCTTTCTTTCTCTATCTTTCTCTTTCTTTCTCTCTCTCTCTTTCTCTCTTTCTCTCTCTCTCTCTTCTGCCTTC
Source organism: Anser cygnoides (assembly GCF_040182565.1). Classification (NCBI taxonomy): domain Eukaryota; kingdom Metazoa; phylum Chordata; class Aves; order Anseriformes; family Anatidae; genus Anser; species Anser cygnoides. Next base: position 105,014,435 of record NC_089873.1, on the reverse strand, counting down.
CCTTCCTTCCCTTCCTTCCTTTCTCTTTTTTTCTTGTCTTTCTTACTTTTAACTATGTTCCCCATTACTTTAGTCACAAGTTTTTGTTGCTGCCTTTGGGGTAAGACTGCACTCGAGGAGGGGGAGAATGGATGTTGAATATGAAACTTCAAAATTACAGGCCTCCTCACTGCTTACAACATCTCTGCTAATGACCAGGTATCTCCAGCTCTAAGGTGGCAAGAAGACCACCTTGAAGTACAAGATCCTGCACCTGAGCAGTCATACACACAGCCTGTGTCCTTTTTGCTGTCCTCTCCAGAGCTGAACCGATTCTCAGACCTTTGCGCTAGGACTCTGCAAGGCCCCAGAGTAAGGGCACAGTGTTGCATCAGGCCCTTTCTTCGGCAGCCTTTGGCAAGCTTTTGGGTGGCGGAAGGAAGACTGCTAGTCCAAACGAGGGAGGTTGCTTCCAGTGCACAGGGCATTAAGGGAGAATCCTTAGCAGTCGGATTGAGGAGGGAACAGGAGATGTAGGCACAGGCAAGCTTTGGAAGAGCAGAGGGACCAAGACAAGGCACGTACAGACCTGCTGTAACTGGCATCAGATGTTTTCAGAGCCTTCAAGGACAATGAAGGGAGAGAACGTGAGTGCAAAGAAAGAAGGGAGAGGAATGCAGAGAGGGAAAGGCTTCAGCAATGGCACAGGATTGCAGCTTCAATACTTTGGAGGAAAGGGCGTGCTGGAGCTGTAGAGGATATTTCCACGGCCGGCGTGGGAAATTGAGAGAGGACAACAGCACATATTTGCTGGGCAAGAACAAGGAAGAGCTAGATGCAGTGACTGGGAAGAGCCCTCTGTGTTACGGCTCTCATGCACGGGAAAATAAAAAGGAGCCATTCTGGTCCTCCAGAAGCTCCGAGTGACCCTTGCTTCTCAATCCTGGTTGCAGTTTGTTGGCCCTAACCAGAGTACCAAATCTTTGGCTTCAGAATAACACCAGCACGAGCTGAGCTTTTGCTCCTGATAAGCAGCCATTAAAATAAATGAGATTAAAGAAAGCAAGAGATGAGGTGTGTTTTCCAGAGAAGTTGAAATGATTCTGCTGGAAACAAAGCCTTTTGCACTTCTTCAAGACGGCACGGAGGTGGTGTAGAGTGGTGGTGGTGGAGGTGTAGAAATACCTTTATACTAATTGGGATTAATAATGAGATACAAAACTTTTTGTGATCTCTCTTCTGAATAAGAACCAGTGATTGTTTTCATGTATTTTTGCACTGAACTGTCTGTGTGTGTTCCTGTGGTGCACTTTTGTTACCATGTGTCTCATGAAGGGCTCATTGAGCTCTGGAGGCAAAAGGGAGTGCTGCGCACCAAACAAGCATGTAGAACCTAAAGGCAGGCTTGGCTTAACCACCGCAATTCCTTTTTGCCTATTTCCAGGAAGCCGGCGAGGGTCTGAGTGCTCAGAGTGTTCCTTCAGCTTTCTCGGGCACACGCACAGATTTGAGTGTACAGCTTTGTAACTGAGCTTTCCCAAGAGCGAGAGACCTTCTGCCTCTCCAAGGGTGCCGTTCTGCCTCCTCCTGTGGGTAACGCAATGCGCTCTTTGTCTTCCGATGACACACAAGCAGTGGCACGGTTGCCCTGTGTCCAGGCCTGTGAGAGCAGTGCAGCTGGAGGGCATGGCCGCATACTTGCGCCACCTCCAATCCATGTTGCCTGAGCACAAAAAGGAACACAGCCTACGCACGGGCAGTCCGTGCCTGACGAGGGGCCCTGGGTGGGTGCCCAGGCTCCGGGCTTCTGCACAAAGCCACGTGGCAGTCGATCCGCTAATGCCATTACTCACTCCAGCAAGACAGCCAGTGAGGAAGCGGAGGAGGCAGGCAGAGACTGTAGCGGGGTTGATTTTCCCACCATTGAGAAACGTGTGAGTCCCTCACCAGGTGGTGAGAGTCACAGCTAAAGCTCGGGGTCTTCTTCCCCCACTACATCTGCCATGCTGCCCTGCCCTGCACCCATGCTTGCAGCAGCAGTGCTGAGAGACCCTCAGGCCTCGGCAGAGGGGGAGAACTGCAGGGTGGGTGGTGCAGGCTGCCTGTGGCCAAGGGGGGCAGAGCTGCAAATGGCCATCATTGGTCTTTGTCTTGAGGGAGGGACTGTGTGCTGCTGCGTTCACTTTGCTCACAGCCCTGGGGACTTCATGAAGTGTTCCTTGGATGTTCTGTGTGGCTAGCTCCCAACATCATCCCCAGCAGACAGAAATGCTTTCCAAAACAAGAACTCTTTAACAACCTCCACCGTGGCCTTCAGGCGCAGCACAACGACACTGGGGAGTTTATCCTCAGAGCCCCCTGTGCGATTATCAGAAGCCCCGTCAGGCTTGTTATCATTTATGCTCCGAATCCTTAATGATGCCTCATGTGGCTCATCTCTTGACACAGGCTCCGTTACCCATAGCACTGAGTAGGGCCCTGTGTCCCACTGGCTCAGTTCAGGCTATGGCGATGCATTGGCTTTTGGGGAGGTGAGGCACGGTCGCTGCTCCTGTAGCATTTGTTGCTGGTCACCATCAGATAAAAGTTGGGGTTTCCCCTGTTCTCAGCTTACCTTTCGGCTCCCCTTCTCATCCATTTCCTTCCCCATTCTTCCACCTGTTTCACAATCCACCCCTGCTCGCTGGAAGAGAGCCATTTTCACCCTTCTTTCGTACCGTGCAGCAGTGCTTCTTTTGCCATCTTAGGGCTCAAGTGAATCTGATTTGCAGCTGTACAAACACTCTGAAACCCCCCTCCAAATCCCAGACGCTGTCAGCTAAGGGCCAAACCAAACAGAGATCCCTGTTGAGAAAACTGCCAGAGACTGTGCGGGACTGTAGATGGGGAGAAAGAAATGCTCTTCTGAGCACCTCATTGTGCAACATACCAAACACTGGCTGCAATTCAGATGCTTAGATGCCCTGGTGTCCCTGGCCTTTGTTGAGCCGTGAAAGGTGAAGCTGCTGAAGTCCTGGCCTGTGACGGCAATGCAATAATGCCTTGTGATTAGAAGGAAGGTCTTGAAAGAAAGACACCTGTATCTTGTGCACTTGGTTTGGGTCAGCTGTGTAAAGTCTAGGGGAAAATAACAGTGGGGTAGAGGGCAGGTTCACGCTTGTGTGGCCAAACGGAGTCATATTAGCAAGGACTTGCGCTCAGGAGGTTAAATCCAAATCATTTCAAAAGCAAAACATAGCTAAAATCTAATCTTCCTCCTAGTGATTCCCGTCAATGTCCTAATGAGGAAGGACTTGGGGGAGAGGAGTGGAAGTAAGCCTCAAGCCCGAGGAGAAAAAGCCCTTGAGCAAGGTGTTGGATGAGCATACTGGAGATATACACCATTCCCTCAAGCCCCAGTATGGGTGTGTCCAGCCAGCCCAGGCACTCGGCAGGACAGTGTTTTGCTGAATTAAAAAGCTCCCTGTTGCTACTGAAAGCTTCTGGTTCTGCTGAGCTGAAGCAGCGCCAGGCTCCAAAAGAGTCCTTCTCCGTCTTCGTTGAACCCCTGTGTAAAGCAGAAGGGAGTAACAGAGCCAGTGTGTTTCCCTGCATTCAGAGAACCAGCATACTTCAAATGAACAAGGGTGTTCCTCAGTCGCACACCAAGTGGCCAAAAGGAGAAGAGTCACACGTCCAGCTGTGCTCTCTGACAGTCTCAGCTTTTAACAGAGCATTGATGGGCGTGGAGCTAATGGACACCAACTGAGGGGCCCAGAGGCACCTCGTGCCACAGGTCCAAGGGAACTCCAGGAGCTTTGTCGCTAGAGGAAAGGTCATCCACAGGTGGGCACAAGGAGACTCCTACTTTACTGAAGGGCTCTGCACCCACCTGGGTCATGAGGATTAGACCATTCTTCCCTCCACAACGTGGTATGAAAAGAGAAACTGGCAAGAATGATGCAGAGGATGTGCAAAGTACCTTGTGTCTGGAGTTACCGTGCTTCAGAAATGGGAAGCAGGAACACAGGAGCCAAGAAGCCCCCTCCGGTCTAACTTGTTCTATGACTTGGTGCATGCCAAAATTATCTCTGTCTCTGAACTGCAAGCAAATGGGAAGATAACAGTATAATAAAGGCTGTGCAGTTACAGACCCAGATACTCAAACGCTGTAGGTAGCACGCTAATCCTTTGGTTATCAGTCCTTCACAATGTTCTCCTCAGCTACCTCACCATGTCCCTCCCATCCACTGTGAAATGGCACAGCAACATATAGAAGTCACTTTGATGGTGACTTTTAATGGGTTAGAGATTTGTTTATGGCATAGGTGTCTTGGGAGAGAGATTTTGCTTCCTCATTCATCTCTGTGTTCTAGAAGCAGCCGCACTGTCTGGCTATAACTTCTGCAGGGTTGAACTAGGAATGAACTAATGTATCTGGTTTGTCCATGATCAGGGTTAGAATAGGAGGAGTAGTCTCCTCTGGTAGATGAACAATTCTTCAAACCAGACAGAAAGTGACTAACCATTTTTGACATTTAGCATTTTCGTAAGAGTGAGCAGACTCATGGCTGGCTACTGTTTCTGAAGAGTGTGCTAGCCTTCCCATTTCTCCTATCTTGAAAGAGGACAGATGTCTCAATTGCTATATGTTTCAAAGGAAGGTCTCAAGAACAGGCAACTGCAGTTATTCTCCTGAATGAACATATAAGGAAGAAACCTACAAAGACCTGCTTCGGATGGGAGGTAGGGAGATTTATTTTTGCATCCTCCATACTCTTGCCAAGTAGAACGATGCAGATTTAATTGCCTTTCTGGAGGAATTTTGTGTTGAATGTGCTCCATCATTTTGAAAACCTTATCCCAGTTAGCAGCCTTGTTTTCTTGGAGGGATGATCCTGCAGGCAATTAATTTAATGGGAGCCAGTAGAACAGTGGAATATCTAGCACTAGTTAGATGTGTAAACACAGGGACTGAGGAAGATTTTCCAAAGCATGATTGTCAGCAAAGAGATCTGCAGGAAGAAAGATATTTGAAATATGGGTAAACAGGAAAGCACTAAGGACCTACATTCTGAGTCGGGGCCAATGTCAATTCTCAGTGGGAATCTCCACTGGCTCAGTCAAACGAAATTCTGTGGGCACCAGCTTGGCAAAACCACCCACAGCTATTTTCTGCACTGCAGCTGTCATCATGTTCACTTCCTGCATGGGAGGTCTCAGAGCTAAAGGTGTGCAGAAGCAAAACTCTTCACAGGCTGATTCACCTTGCTAAGAAGCAAAGCCCTTTAACAACATATTTTCTCTCTTCTTTATAATAACTGAGTTGAATCTCTAGTATCCTAAGGATACAGGAAATACAATTGTGGTAGGGAAAAATCACATCTTACTAATACTCAGAAAAAAAAGAAAAAAGAAAAAAAACAAAAGAAAAAAACCCACAACTCTTACAAAGTATTTTATTCTGACTCCTACTTAAAATGAAGAAGACAGACTATCTTTTTCCATCTGTCTTAATAGCCCAGTTAAAACCTACTGCCTGCTTAGAATGGCTGTATATGATGAAGAGCAATTAGTTATCTCTAACAAAGTGAATAATAATTAGTCATCATGTTGTGGTATTCCTTAGACTGTACAAAGAAACAGAAATAAATGCATTTGTTTTGTTTTGTTTCATTTTAACTGCTTAAAATACCAAAAGAGCTCAAGAAGAAACAGCAGAAAGACAAGAGACAGGTAAAACCTTAGAGCCTGTACTACACTGAATGAAAGACTCTTTTCCTTCCCTGGAGATTCAGCAAGGCTTCCTTCACCTGTTTGTTCCTCAGAGTGTAAATCAGGGGGTTCAAACTTGGGTTGATGACACTGTAGAAGAGGGAAAGAACTTTTTCCCTCCCAGATGCATTTCCACTCCCAGGAACCATGTACATGAAAATGGCATTTCCATAAAACAGCCCCACCACAATCAGGTGTGAGCCACAGGTGGACAAGGTTTTATGCCATCCTGCCACAGACTGGATGTGTAGAACAGTGGCCAGGATGTGCAGGTAGGAAATGAGGATTAAGACCAAGGGGAAGAGGAGGAAGCACACACAAACAGCAAAGATCAGGACTTTATTGACAGTAGTGTCAGTGCAGGCCAGCTTTAAGACAGCAAGAATTTCACAGAAGAAGTGGTCAACATTGCAGGGGCCACAGAATGGCAGCCGTAAAGCCAGAGAAGCTTGTAGTGTACCAAATGTGAACCCAAAAGCCCATGAAACTGCTGTAAGGGTGAGGCACAACCTCCAGTTCATGATGAGGAAGTAGCGGAGGGGATGGCAGATTGCCACATAGCGATCATAAGACATAGCAGCCAGCAGCACGCACTCTGTAAGTGCAAAGATTAAGTAAAGATGTATCTGTGTCCCACACCCAGCAAAGGAGATGGTTCTTCCTTGTCCAAGGAGGTTCCCCAGCATATGAGGGACATTGTTGGAGGCATAGCAGATATCTACGATGGAGAGGTGGCAGAGGAAAAAGTACATAGGGCTGTGGAGGCGGTAGTCCAGGCAGATGAGCACAAAGACGATTGCATTTCCCATCAGAGTGGCAGAGTAGAGGACAGAGAAAAGGACAAAGAGAGAGACACGCAGGACTGGGTTGCTGGAGAACCCCAGGAGGATGAATTCTGTGACAGCTGTTTGATTCTGCATGCTGTGCTAAAGGTGCAACAGCACAAACCAAGACCGCTAAGACCTGGAAGGGAAGGAATGAGGGAAAGAAAAGAAAATTGTGAGTTTTCATATGAATGTCATGTCCTTTCTTCTTTCCACTACAGCTTCCATCTCCCCCCTTTTCCCTCCTCCTTCACTGGAAGGTGCATAATACTCTAACCATGCTGAGCAATGTAGATTTGAATTGCAAGCACTAGACTTTGCACAAACTTAAAACTTCTTTAAGCAATCTTGCACAATTGTATTGTCTAGCTTTCCCCTGCTGTTTTTCTTTTTCTGTTGTTGTTGGGTGGTTTTGTTGTTGTTGTTTTTTGGTGGGTGTGTAATTTCTCTGTTGCAGAAAATAACAGCTCTTTATCATGATGAAGATGGCAGATGTTGATTAAGATGAAGGTAGAACATCTTAATAGCAGCTATTTTAAATTAAGTCAATATGAAAATAAATGCATCATTTGCAGAATAATTCTGTTTTTGTTATTAATCCAGAACAGTGTTTCTAATCCACTGCTGTGAGTCCTTTAAGTTAGCGAAGTGCATTCATATTGAATCTTGCAGTTGCTTGATGTGTAATTTTATATGTAACGTCACCTCAGATTACTGAACAAACAGAGCTACACTTGGAGGTACAGTACATAGTTATTGCTAAGAAAATGTTACTAGTATTTATACAAAGGAGTTTCCTTACCTATAATATCCAAACAAATGTGTTTTTTTTCAGCTCTGTGTTTCTGATTAGGGAAATCTTGTTAGAAGGTTCTGAGTACCTTCTCAGGCAGTAGGTGAAACCAGGCTGTTCCATTCCTTTCAGCTTCCTTAATTCACTTGCTTTTAAAGCCAAAGTTTTCTATGCAATATGTCTGAAGGGACACTGTTTTGATTGCCAACAGGCAGCACAAAAAGGAATCTCAAGTAGAAATCCCCAGGGTTCAGTGTCTGAACTCTAGGGATCCTTTCTGAAAGTAAACACTTTACACTTTATTCCGAATTGGATGTGGCATTGTACTTACAAAGGCTTCTTCTCCCACCTCTACTATAAGAGCTACATGTTGTCTTGGGAAGGCAGATATCTATTTCTGCAGATAAAGTAAGATTAGATTATTTTTAATGTTTGGTAGCTAAAATACATTCTGAATGTAATACAGAAGATACAAAGCCTTGTCTGAAACTTCCTGATTTGTCTGAAACACCCTTTGGATTCCTCCCAGACGCAGATCCATCTGATTCAGCATTCTGCTGCAGGCAGTTCTGGCTGCCAAGGTTCCAGTTTCTTCTCCTTTTAAAACTACCAATATGCATATTGTAAACAGTTACAGTGAGGCACAGTAATGGCAATAAAAGCCACAGTCAAAATGGAAGGTGGAGAAAACTTCTTTTAAATTCCATTAGTTTTTGCTCCCAGCAAGTAGTTTACGGGTGCTAGGCCTGGGTGAGCACTGTGCCACTTACTCATGACTGTAGAAAAGGGAAAGAACTTTTCCCCTCCTACATGCATTACATCAGGGACTCATATCCAGGATGTAACCAAGACACTACCAAGCCGCGTACAGCCTAATGACTACTATCCAATGCTATTGTTTCATGTCCAGGCAACGCTTTATGGAGAAGTCCAATCATTCCCACAGCAATCATGGCCTGTTTGTGCCAGCTTTGTTCTGCCCACAATAGCAAGCATACAACTGTGTAGGAGACGCATCAGGGAAGTGATCCAGTGGAACCTACATCATGGTAAATGGCTTGGCTTTTAGCCAGCTCATTTTCTGTTCTGCCTCCCTGAACGGCCTTGCAAATGCTCATAATAGCACCAAAGAGGGGTCAGGTGTGCAAAGCACACTTGCATGGTCATTTCTGGCTCAAGAATTTTTATGCTTATAAATTCAGAGATGTACTACATGGAAACAAAATTTTAATATGTATTTTCACTGAACACTGCTGATGTGTTTTTACTCAAGTAGGCAGCTAAGTACCACACAGTAACTCACTCAGGCCCCCCATGGCAGGAAGGGGCAGAGAATTGGTACTCACAGAAGTTTGTTTGACTGAGCCAGTGGAGATTCCTGCACTCTACATTTGCCCTGACTCCAGATGTAGGTTATAGACTCAGGATGGTTACAGCCAGACAGTGCGGCTGTTTCTAGAACACAGAGATGAATGAGGAAGCAAAATCTCTCTCCCAAGACACCTATGCCATAAACAAATCTCTAACCCATTAAAAGTCACCATCAAAGTGACTTCTATATGTTGCTGTGCCATTTCACAGTGGATGGGAGGGACATGGTGAGGTAGCTGAGGAGAACATTGTGAAGGACTGATAACCAAAGGATTAGCGTGCTACCTACAGCGTTTGAGTATCTGGGTCTGTAACTGCACAGCCTTTATTATACTGTTATCTTCCCATTTGCTTGCAGTTCAGAGACAGAGATAATTTTGGCATGCACCAAGTCATAGAACAAGTTAGACTGGAGGGGGCTTCTTGGCTCCTGTGTTCCTGCTCCCCATTTCTGAAGCACGGTAACTCCAGACACAAGGTACTTTGCACATCCTCTGCATCATTCTTGCCAGTTTCTCTTTTCATACCACGTTGTGGAGGGAAGAATGGTCTAATCCTCATGACCCAGGTGGGTGCAGAGCCCTTCAGTAAAGTAGGAGTCTCCTTGTGCCCACCTGTGGATGACCTTTCCTCTAGCGACAAAGCTCCTGGAGTTCCCTTGGACCTGTGGCACGAGGTGCCTCTGGGCCCCTCAGTCGGTGTCCATTAGCTCCACGCCCATCAATGCTCTGTTAAAAGCTGAGACTGTCAGAGAGCACAGCTTGACGTGTGACTCTTCTCCTTTTGGCCACTTGGTGTGCGACTGAGGAACACCCTTGTTCATTTGAAGTATGCTGGTTCTCTGAATGCAGGGAAACACACTGGCTCTGTTACTCCCTTCTGCTTTATACAGGGGTTCAACGCGGATGGAGAAGGACTCTTTTGGAGCCTGGCGCTGCTTCAGCTCAGCAGAACCAGAAGCTTTCAGTAGCAACAGGGAGCTTTTTAATTCAGCAAAACACTGTCCTGCCGAGTGCCTGGGCTGGCTGGACACACCCATACTGGGGCTTGAGGGAATGGTGTATATCTCCAGTATGCTCATCCAACACCTTGCTCAAGGGCTTTTTCTCCTCGGGCTTGAGGCTTACTTCCACTCCTCTCCCCCAAGTCCTTCCTCATTAGGACATTGACGGGAATCACTAGGAGGAAGATTAGATTTTAGCTATGTTTTGCTTTTGAAATGATTTGGATTTAACCTCCTGAGCGCAAGTCCTTGCTAATATGACTCCGTTTGGCCACACAAGCATGAACCTGCCCTCTACCCCACTGTTATTTTCCCCTAGACTTTACACAGCTGACCCAAACCAAGTGCACAAGATACAGGTGTCTTTCTTTCAAGACCTTCCTTCTAATCACAAGGCATTATTGCATTGCCGTCACAGGCCAGGACTTCAGCAGCTTCACCTTTCACGGCTCAACAAAGGCCAGGGACACCAGGGCATCTAAGCATCTGAATTGCAGCCAGTGTTTGGTATGTTGCACAATGAGGTGCTCAGAAGAGCATTTCTTTCTCCCCATCTACAGTCCCGCACAGTCTCTGGCAGTTTTCTCAACAGGGATCTCTGTTTGGTTTGGCCCTTAGCTGACAGCCTCTGGGATTTGGAGAGGGGTTTCAGAGTGTTTGTACAGCTGCAAATCAGATTCACTTGAGCCCTAAGATGGCAAAAGAAGCACTGCTGCACGGTACGAAAGAAGGGTGAAAATGGCTCTCTTCCAGCGAGCAGGGGTGGATTGTGAAACAGGTGGAAGAATGGGGAAGGAAATGGATGAGAAGGGGAGCCGAAAGGTAAGCTGAGAACAGGGGAAACCCCAACTTTTATCTGATGGTGACCAGCAACAAATGCTACAGGAGCAGCGACCGTGCCTCACCTCCCCAAAAGCCAATGCATCGCCATAGCCTGAACTGAGCCAGTGGGACACAGGGCCCTACTCAGTGCTATGGGTAACGGAGCCTGTGTCAAGAGATGAGCCACATGAGGCATCATTAAGGATTCGGAGCATAAATGATAACAAGCCTGACGGGGCTTCTGATAATCGCACAGGGGGCTCTGAGGATAAACTCCCCAGTGTCGTTGTGCTGCGCCTGAAGGCCACGGTGGAGGTTGTTAAAGAGTTCTTGTTTTGGAAAGCATTTCTGTCTGCTGGGGATGATGTTGGGGGCTAGCCACACAGAACATCCAAGGAACACTTCATGAAGTCCCCAGGGCTGTGAGCAAAGTGAACGCAGCAGCACACAGTCCCTCCCTCGAGACAAAGACCAATGATGGCCATTTGCAGCTCTGCCCCCCTTGGCCACAGGCAGCCTGCACCACCCACCCTGCAGTTCTCCCCCTCTGCCGAGGCCTGAGGGTCTCTCAGCACTGCTGCTGCAAGCATGGGTGCAGGGCAGGGCAGCATGGCAGATGTAGTGGGGGAAGAAGACCCCGAGCTTTAGCTGTGACTCTCACCACCTGGTGAGGGACTCACACGTTTCTCAATGGTGGGAAAATCAACCCCGCTACAGTCTCTGCCCGCCTCCTCCGCTTCCTCACTGGCTGTCTTGCTGGAGTGAGTAATGGCATTAGCGGATCGACTGCCACGTGGCTTTGTGCAGAAGCCCGGAGCCTGGGCACCCACCCAGGGCCCCTCGTCAGGCACGGACTGCCCGTGCGTAGGCTGTGTTCCTTTTTGGGCTCAGGCAACATGGATTGGAGGTGGCGCAAGTATGCGGCCATGCCCTCCAGCTGCACTCCTCTCACAGGCCTGGACACAGGGCAACCGTGCCACTGCTTGAGCGTCATCGGAAGACAAAGAGCGCATTGCGTTACCCACAGGAGGAGGCAGAACGGCACCCTTGGAGAGGCAGAAGGTCTCTCGCTCTTGGGAAAGCTCAGTTACAAAGCTGTACACTCAAATCTGTGCGTGTGCCCGAGAAAGCTGAAGGAACACTCTGAGCACTCAGACCCTCGCCGGCTTCCTGGAAATAGGCAAAAAGGAATTGCGGTGGTTAAGCCAAGCCTGCCTTTAGGTTCTACATGCTTGTTTGGTGCGCAGCACTCCCTTTTGCCTCCAGAGCTCAATGAGCCCTTCATGAGACACATGGTAACAAAAGTGCACCACAGGAACACACGCAGACAGTTCAGTGCAAAAATACATGAAAACAATCACTGGTTCTTATTCAGAAGAGAGATCACAA